>NC_057805.1:170579618-170879618 GCF_018294505.1 Triticum aestivum | reverse complement strand
GCTCACCGGGAAGCGTGCGAGCGGTACGCCGTGCACGGTCACAGGAAAGCGAGCCCTTTGACTTCCATGGCCGTCCGCCTTGCTCGCATCCTCTCCATTAGTGGCGCCCAAGCCGCAGTTTAATACGGTTTTTAAATGTAAAACACTCATCACAAACGTTTTAGTTAGAACACCCGTATGCAAACCGACAGCTTCCCCAGGAAGCCAATGGAAAATGTGCCGAGCAGGATTTGTGCAGCTCTTTATCGCAAACGTTTTAGTTAGAACACCCATATGCAAACCGACAGCTTCCCCAGGAAGCCAAGAGAAAATGTGTTGAGCGGGATTTGTACATCCCTTCAACGCAAACGGTTGTTTTGGATGACCGGTGTGCAACCACGTACACACAATTTGGTAAGATTTGCATTTGTCATATTGGGTATGTTGCCATTTGTCAAACTGGAAAGATTGACATTTGTTCATCTAGTAACATTGCCATTTGTCAATCCTTGTAACACTGCGATTTGTCAAAATATGCAGCTAAAAATCACTAGCACTATCTAATTTTTGCAACTAAAATTCAATAATTAAGCATAGATTTCATTCATAGATTAAGAAGTCATTCTTAATTTATACAAACAGTTCAACGCGACAGTGAACCGACCAAACTTTTCCCCAATTGTTGCCAACCACGTACAACTATATATACCAACTAATTTTATGTACGTTGTACAGTTCGACCACATCTATAGTCAGATGAACTGAACAAAATAGCCCCTAAATACAACAACTACTACTACAGAGGGGCTTTGTACTACTTCCGGCAGCCTCTCCTTTGCCAAGCGCGCACAGTGAGAGGAAGAGGAGGAGGAGCCTACCGACGAGCTGGACAACTGCAATACAGTGCCCGCCGCTGCTGCATGTTCAGCGACGCTCACCAGCTCGAACGCCCTCTACCGCTCCATACGACTCCTCTCGAAGTAGCCGGACTGCTCGTAGATCTCCTGATTCCTTGCCTCTGCGTTGGCGTGTGCTGCGGTAAGGCTCTTTGCATGCTCGACAGGCGTTCCTCCTCCCTCAGGAACTCGATGTAGCGCGCAAGGTCGCAAACGCACGTGCGGGCGCCCACCTCCGCCTCCCTCCTTCGGGCGGCGGTGGTGGAGCGGGTGATGATCCCGGTGCTCGACGGTGGGCTGGAGGCCACGGCGGCCGATGATGGGGTGGCGGCCACGACCACCACCTCCCGCCTTCGGGCCGCAGCAGCGGAGCGGGTGATGGCCCTGGCTTTTGACGGTGGTGTGGCGGCAACAGCGGCCGGCAATAGATGCGGACGGGCAGCGGCAGTGCAGCGTGTGGTGGGTGTTCCGCGCACACCGAACAGGGATGCCACGCGCACTACACTACGCCGGGGACCGCGCCGCCGCCGCGGTGTAGCCTCCCAACTGGAGCTGTCCTCTGATGACGGTGGAGTGGCTGAGCGACGACGACGGACCGGTGCCATTGGTGTGGGAGAAGCAGATGAGATACGCTACATGGTGGGAGGGGAAAATGCGACGCAAGACTCGCCGGCCGTGAGGGTTTATATAGTAGGCTAGTAAGCATTGAGATTTTGGGGGATTTCACCGAGTCGGGCGGGAAGCTTGCGCGGGAACCTGCGCGGTTGCGCGGGAATATGATCACCACCGTTTGGGCAAAAGAATGCCCCCGCGTGCTGCTCAAGATTGCGCTCGAAGCCATCTGTGGCAACGGGGTGACAAGATGTGCGAGAGGAGGATGAAAGGACACGTACACATACCGTTAATAAAAAATGTTTGCGATTTAATTACCTACTATACTCCCGTCCTGGTTTATAAGTAGGATTTAACTAATAAAATACGAATGCATGTCGCCAAAGATTATATCGTTGCATTCGTATTTGAACATAATTTCCAGTTATATAATTTTTATAACATGCATTAACATTTTGTTGGTTAAATTTATGGTTATAGACCAGCAAGCGTTTGCCTGCAACACACACGGCTTTTTCCATGACAAACAGCTCGGATGGATCAATTGTATGCCATGTATCGCACACACAACTCTAATCTGATACATGCTTGATGTCTCCGACATTGCTTGCACAGTTCATCTTATTTGCCATGTATCACTGTGCCGACCTCTGCTCGTGTCCCTTGGCAAGCTCTGCTCGCTGTCAAGCGCTGCGGCGCGCTTTGCTCGCGTCCGTCGGCGTGCTCGGCTTGTGCACAACTTTTCCTTGCGTGTTCAATTGCTATATGCATATATATGGTTGCTCGCCGTTGAGGCGACCACGGAGCGCTCTGCTCGCGTCCCTCCGCGCGCGCTCTGCCAGCGGTTGGGCCTTCGCACGATCAAGTCGAGGGCCCCATATGCATGCAATTGCGTCGAGCGCGTTGCCACGCGACGCAGTTACGTGCGGCACGATGGAGTTACCCGCTGCAAATTATAACTGCCATGAGGGCGTGCCGATATTCCAGGCCGTCCGGCTTCCCCTTTAATTCCCGCGGCTATTGTAACCTTAGTCTCTTCAACCTTTCGGTCGCGCCCCACAACACAACAAGCACACATACGACGACCCATAGAGAGGGGATGTATAGAGGCACTCCAATGGAGTTCGGCGAGCATAAAGTGGAGACCCATGCGAGGGAGATGGATCTCTCGGTGGTGTACACCATCGACCCGACCATGGTGGACGACTACATCAACATCGTTGAGCAGTTGCTTGCTCGAGACAAGTACAAGGTGGTCGGCATCGACCTCCCGTACAACGCCGGTCGTCCCAACATAGATCAGAAGGTTGCCGCTGCCCAGTTGTGCGTGCGCCATCATGTCCTCATCTACCACTACTGCATGGCCACATATCCTTGCGACCGTTTCAGCAGGTTTGTCAGCAGCACCGACTACAAGTTCGCCATGATGGAAACCACCGACGATGTAATAGTGCTCCGGGTTACGGGCTTGGCCTGCCAGGACCTTGTCGAAATCCATGAGCACTACAGGGTCTGGGGCAGCACGAAGAAGGACTCCCTGGTTGAACTCGCCTCGGCCATCATCGACCCATACTACAGAAAGATGAAGCAAGATGCCAACAGAACACGTCCCGTATCCTGGCACGGGGCCTAGATGCGGCAAATGGATGAACCTCACCTCAGGTTCGCGACCAAGAGCGTGTACACATGCTATGAGATGCACAAGTGGATCATTGAAATGAGGAAGTGCCTTGTTACGGAGATCGACGAGGCCGGATCGAGCCACAACCAGAGCAAGCGTCACAAGAAGTAGATGATGATCAGATGATCGTTTATCATAGTTAATCATGCATGCAATATATAGTTTACTTTTGTGTGTGGAAATGTCATGTATGTAGTAGCCACCTATGTAATTATGCATGTAAGTTTACTTTGGTGTGTGCAAATGCCATGGTTGTAGTAGCCACCTATGTAATTGGATGTTTAATTTGGTTATGCAACCATGTCCATAAGTGTGTGTGTGTGCGCGTGTGTGTGTGTCTATATATATATAATATAGATATATATATATATGTTGTTGTTCTGTATGCAATCCCATCGCACAACACACACGTCTTATTAGCAGCAATCGTCTGTGTTATTAAGGGTCTTCGCACACATTTCTAATTACAGACCTGTTTGCCGCGTATCACACACATCTCGTTATATTGAACCTTTTCTGTTCTCTTGTCTCAACGCAAACAGTTCATCTGAGTGAACCGCATGCCGTATATCGCACACACCTTGATCTGGCTGACCATTTCTTTTGTGTTGCCTAATCACAAACAGTTCATCCGAGTGAACTGTATGTTGTATATCGCACACACATTCATCTGGCTGCCCATTTCTTTTGTTCCTCCTCATCGCAAACAGTTAATTGAACTGAATGGTATGCCCTGCATCGCACATGTAACTAAAATCTGAACAGTGTTTGATGCATCCGTCATCCCAAACATTACGCACCTTTTTGACGGTTTTTTACACCACCATTTGCGGTTATTGCATCGCACACAGTTTCGTCAAAGGGTCTCTAATCATAGTGTCGCGTTAGCAGCATCCTGCAGTAGTGATACTTTTGACTCTACATAGTGGTTTAAATAACTTGTGTTTCTTATATCGGAAAGTAATTCAGAATTTGTTTCTGTTTCAATTAGAGCCCTGATGCAGACAAGGATTGTGTGGTTGTACATGTCACTCGCTATGAGGCGGAGGACCTGAATATATGCACTGGGAAAACAAAGTTCTTAGGCTGTTGGATCCTGGAAGCCATTTGCACGTATGCAATCCCATCGCACAACACACACGTCTTACTAGCAGCAAACGTCTGTGTTATTATCAGTCTCCGCACACATTTCTGATTACAGACCTGTTTGCGGCATATCACACACATCTTGTTATATTGAACCTTTTCCGTTCTCTTATCTCAACGCAAACAGTTCATCTGAGTAAATAGCATGCCGTATATCGCACACACCTTGAGCTGGCTAACCGTTTCTTTTGTGTTGCCTAATCACAAACAATTCATCCGAGTGAACCGTATGTTGTATATCGCACACACCTTCATCTCGCTACCCGTTTCTTTTGTTCCTCCTCATCGCAAACAGTTAATTGAACTGAACCATATGCCCTGCATCGCACACGTAACTAAAATCTGAACAGTGTTTGATGCATCCGTCATCGCAAACATTTTGCACCTTTTTTATTGTATTTTTACACCACCATTTGCGGTTATTGCATCACACACAGTTTCGTCCAAGGGTCTCTTATCGGAGTGTCACGTTAGCAGCATCCTGCAGTAGTGATAGTTTTGACTCTACATAGTGGTTTAAATAACTTGTGTTTCTTATATTGGAAAGTAATTCAGAATTTCTTTCTATTTCAATTAGAGCTCTGATGCACACAAGGATTGTGTGGTTGTAGATGTCACTCGCTATGAGGCGGATGACCTGAATATACGCACTGGGGAAACAAAGTTCTTAGGCTGTTGGATCCTGGAAGCCATTTGCACTTATGCAATCCCATCGCACAACACACACGTCTTATTAGCAACAATCGTCTGTGTTATTACCGGTCTTCGCACACATTTCTAATTACAGACCTGTTTTCCGCGTATCACACACGTCTTGTTATATTGAACCTTTTCTGTTCTCTTGTCTCAACGCAAACAGTTCATCTGAGTGAACCGCATGCCGTATATCGCACACACCTTAGTCTGGCTGACCATTTCTTTTGTGTTGCCTAATCACAAACAGTTCATCCGAGTGAACCGTATGTTGTATATCGCACACACCTTCATCTGGCTACCCGTTTCTTTTGTTCCTCCTCATCGCAAATAGTTAATTGAACTGAACCGTATGCCCTACATCGCACATGTAACTAAAATCTGAACAGTGTTTGATGCATCCGTCATCGCAAACATTTTGCACCTTTTTGACGGGTTTTTTACACCACCGTTTGCGGTTATTGCATTGCACACAGTTTCGTCGAAGGGTCTCTGATCGTAGTGTCGCATTAGCAGCATCCTACAATAGTGATACTTTTGACTCTACATAGTGGTTTAAATAACTTGTGTTTCTTATATTGGAAAGTAATTCAGAATTTGTTTCTGTTTCAATTAGAGCCCTGATGTAGACAAGGATTGTGTGGTTGTACATGTCACTCGCTATGAGGCGGATGACCTGAATATACGCACTGGAAAAACAAAGTTCTTAGGCTATTGGATCCTGGAAGCCATTTGCACTTATACCAATGTCGAGATGAATTCCAGCCTCACTATTGTCAGGCGTGTTGTCCAGGGTGTACTGAAGCACAAGAAGTTCAAAGCTACTCCTACGTTTGTGAGGCATACTGTGAGGCTACTTTTCTGTGCAAGCTTACGTAGGAAGATGATGTGGCATGCCTCCACAAACAAGTTTATGAGTGGCAAGGCCACAAGGTTATCTTCAGGAAGGTTCTCAGGATTGAGCTGCTGCCGGACGTCCTCGATGATGTTCATGGCAAGGTCCGTCTTCTATCCATCCAAACTAGATCAAGGCATGAAATAGTTGCCCCAGCTAGTGTTTAATACTACCTCCTTTCCGGTTTATAGGGCTCAATTCAAAATTCTCACCAACCAAGGTAGATGATGAGTTGTGGAATAATTTCGTGGTTTGTAAAAGCACTCAATTAATGTGCTCGTTTTCCTCAAAGCATTGTGTTTACCAATGCATTAATTGCAATGCATGCATGCATGAAGTACATGCATTGGTCAAATTTCTCATAATCCTTGCATGCAATGAATTAATGCAGCCAGCCGGCGCCAGTACGCCCGAGAATAAGGAGACCGCGCCTGCCAAGAAGAAGCAGTTGTTCACCCAAGACAAGGCGGAGACCAAGCAGGTGCCGGTTGACGAGGACGGGTCTTCAGGAGCCACCTTTACCATAGGAACCAGCCTTGACCCGGGACAAGAAGAAGCTTTGGTGAGGTTTTTGCGTGCAAACAAGGAGAAATTCGCGTGGGAGCCCAATCAGCTGGTAGGGGTCCCGAGAGAGGTGATCCAGCATCATCTGAGGGTGTGCCCCAACATGCGCCCCGTGAAGCAGCGGGCGAGACGGCAGTCCGCTGGGAAGCAGGCCTTCATCGTCCAAGAAATACGCAAGCTGGAGGCGGCTGGTACCATTCGAGAAGTTCGATACCCAGATTGGCTGGTGAACCCCGTCATAGTACCGAAGGAAGGTGGAAAGGAATGGATGTGCGTCGACTTCACCAACCTTAACAATGCTTGCCCCCAAGATCCGTTCCCCCTTCCGCGCATCGATCAAATCGTCGACTCCACCGCCGAGTGCGACTTGCTATGTTTCCTGGATGCGTTCTCTGGATACCACCAAATCAAGATGGCAGTGGAGGATGTGGAGAAGACGGCCTTCCTGACACCATGCGGGGTGTACTGCTACACCTGCATGCCCTTCGGCCTACGCAACGCGGGTGCAACCTTTCAGCGGCTGATGCACATCGCCTTGGGGCGGCAGCTCGGCAGGAACACAGAGGCCTACGTTGATGACATAGTGGTCAAATCTCGCGAGGCGAGGACATTGATTCAAGACTTGGAGGAGACCTTTGAGAGCTTGTGCCAGGTGAACTTGAGGCTTAACCCGGAGAAGTGCGTGTTTGGCGTCCCCTCCGGCAAGCTACTAGGGTTCCTCGTATCCCATAGAGGGATCCAGGCGAACCCGGAGAAGATCAAGGCCATCGAAGACATGAGCCCACCACAGACCCTCAAGGAGATGCAGAAGCTAGCAGGGTGAGTGACCGCGTTAGGGCGTTTCATCTCCAAGCTAGGCGAGCGCGCCTTACCCTTCTTTAAGCTCATGAAGAAGAAGGGCCCCTTCGAGTGGACCCCGGTGGCCGATCGGGCCTTCCAAGACCTCAAGAAATACCTCACCAGCCCCCCGGTGATGGTGGCACCGCGGCCTCTCGAGCCTCTGGTACTCTACCTTGCCGCCACCCCGTACTCCGCCAGTGCGATGCTAGTGGCGGTTCGGGAGGAGCGCCAAGACAAGGGTGTGCCGCGCCAAGCCAGAGCTGATGCAGCGCAGGGTCAGGAAGGCTCAGCAGGGCCACCAGCGGCGAAAGACCAAGCTCAGCAGGGCAGCATCACAGAAGCTCCTGAGGACGGTCAGATCTTAGGAAGCCCTCCACCTCAGGATATGCCACAACCTCCGCAACACCCGAGCCTCGACAGTGTGCCAGCCCTCGTTGAGCACCCGGTGTACTTCGTCAGCACCGTACTGCGGGACGCAAGGGCACGCTACCCCATGCTGCAAAAGCTCCTGCTCGCACTCTTGGTGGCCTCGCGCAAGCTGCGACACTACTTCCAGGGCCACCCCATCAAGGTCATCTCATCCTACCCATTGGACAGGGTACTCAGGAGCCCAAACTCAGCCGGAAGGGTCGCGGAATGGAACATCGAGCTGCAAGCGTTCCAGCTGGAGTTCAGCACCACCAGGGTCATCAAGGGAGCCGCGCTCGCCGATTTTGTGGCAGAATGGACAGATGCCCTGGCTCTTGAGGAAGGGGAAGACCGGTCCACCTCCCCAGGAAGTGTGGCACCAGACGGCTGGGTCATGCATTTCGATGGCGCCTTCGCGCACCAGGGCGCGGGGGCTGGAGCAGTGCTCATCTCGCCCACTCAGGACAAGCTTTACTACACCGTGCAACTCTACTTTCAGCACGGCGAGAAGGTCTCCAACAATATCGCAGAATACGAAGGCCTCAAAACGGGCCTGAAGGCTGCGGCGGCTCTGGGGGTGAGGCGCCTTACCGTCAAGGGCGACTCACAGCTCCTCGTCAACTTCTCCAACAAAGTGTATGAGCCGAAGGACGAGCACATGGAGGCCTACCTTGCAGAGGTGCGCAAGATGGAAAAGCAGTTCTCGGGCTTGGAGCTGTAGCACGTGCCCCGGGGCACCAACAAGGAAGCCGACAATATCGCCAAGAGAGCATGCAAGTGGCAACTGCAAGAGCCCGGTGTCTTCGAAGAGCGGATCTTCAAGCTATCGGCTACGCCACCTCTTTCAAGCACGGCTCAGCCTCGGGAATAGCTCCCACAGCCCCCGGCCATGGGAGCCCCAGCTTGCGGCCCAACCTCAGGAGCTCGGCTACTCTTGGCGCTCGAGCCCTAGGAGGAGTGCTGGACCAAGGAATTCAAGGAGTACCTGATGCACGGGACGCTGTCGGAGAAGGAAGAAGACACGGAGCGCGTGGCCCGACAGGCCACGGCATATTGCATTCAAGACGGCGAGTGGTACAGGAAACGGCCGAACGATGTCACGCTGCGCTGCATCTCCAGCGATCAAGGAAGGGAGCTGCTGATTGACATACACGGCGGGGACTGTGGACATCACTCATCGTCAAGGACCCTCATCGGCAAAGCCTTCCGCAGCGGATTCTATTGGCCCACAGCACTCAACGATGCAGCCGAGCTGGTGAAGTCCTGCGAAGCTTGCCAATTCCACGCCAAGCAAATCCATCAGCCCGCTCAGGGCCTCCAAACCATCCCGCTCACGTGGCCGTTCGTGGTCTGGGGGCTGGACATCTTGGGCCCGTTCCCACGAGCGCTAGGGGGCTACCGCTATCTCTACATCGCCATCGACAAGTTCACCAAGTGGGCGGAAGTGGAAGCTGTCTGTACCATTCCAGCCGGCTCTGCTGTCAAGTTCATCAAAGGCCTCGTGAGCCGCTTCGCGGTCCCCAACCGCATCATCACAGATAACGGCTCGCAGTTTACTAGCAACCTCTTCAAAACCTACGGTGCTAACCTTGGAACGCAGATCTGCTACGCTTCGGTGGCTCACCCCAGGAGCAATGGTCAGGTCGAACGCGCCAACGCTGAGGTCCTGAGGGGTCTCAAAACTAGGACCTTCAAGAAGAAGCTGGAGGCCTGCCGCAGGGGCTAGCATGACGAACTCCAGTCTGTGCTGTGGTCCATCCGTACTACCGCTACCAAGCCAACGGGTGAGACCCCATTCTTCCTCGTCTATAGAGCCGAAGCAGTCCTCCCTCACGAGGTCAAGCATCGCTCGGCGTGGGTCCTGGCGTTCGACGAAACGCAGCAGGAGGCCATGCGGAGGATGGATCTTGTACTGGGGGAGGAACGCCGACGCGAAGCCGCATTAAGGGCGGCGAGGTATCAACAAGCGCTGCTGCGGTACCACTGCCGCAACATCCGCTCCAGGATGCTTGAGGTGGGTGACCTCGTCCTGAGGCGGGTCCTCTCGAGGGAAGGGCTGCACAAGCTTTCGCCCATGTGGGAGGGCCCGTTCCGGGTCGTCCATGTATCCAGGCCGGGAGCAGCACGCCTGGAGACGCGGGACGGGATACCCGTCCAGAACGCCTGGAACATCCAGCACCTCCGGAAGTTCTATCCATGAAGCAAGGCCCAGAGCCTGAGAAGAAAGGCCCAGAGCCTATGAAGAAGGCCCGGTGCCTGTGAAGAATCGCCGCCCGTGACACTCTCACGTAATAATGAGTGGGGCCGTACACGCCCCGGAGTCTCAGGAGCGCCGGCCTCAGGCCCTGGGGCTCCCTCCCACGCCTAGTGGACAGCACTTAGCTCCGCGCTGGTGAGAAGACTTGAAGACTAGATTAGGTGCCGGACGCGGCTTTTCATTTGCTTTCTGTAGTTGGCTCGCTTTTCCTTAATCGGAGTTGCTCTTGGTGTTCGTTGCTAATTTTGTTCCCTAGCCTTTTACCGCTTTTTTGGCTCTGGTTTGCTCATGTTCTCTCTCTCGCATGCCTCGCGAGGGGGCTAGGCAGGTGCCCTCGTGAGCATTTCTCTTCTCTTTGCCTTCTCGCGAGCCACCCTCATTTGAGTCTGGAAGCTGGCACATGTCTCCTAATCCGTGCCCCTCGGGTACTGCGATACAAGGCGCCAAGTCAAGGCTTGGGTGGACGGCAAGTCCTTTAGTGCACCTCCTAACGATTTTTTTGCAGTTTTCGAGCAACGCAGACACCACGTGAGGGAAAGGGCGCCCCAAACGCATCAGGTTAAGTTATCTTTATACAAAACAACAACACGGCATGGGAACGACACGCACAGTGCATTAACCAAAGAACCACAGTTCGATACACGCCCCTCCGGGCCCATACTGGTTTCATTTTCCGATGCAGGAAAGAAAGAAAAACTAAGTAAAGCAGCGATGCAGCAATCCGCAGAGGCAGGCCCTTGGCGACGCCCCGAGCCTAGCCAGACCCCTCCTCGCGCTTCACGGAGGCGCGGCGACGAGATGACCCGCTGCCTCCTTCGAATCGGGCGCGGCGGCGCGACGGTTGGTTGTAGCCACCACTGCTGGAGCTGTCACTAGAGGAAGAGCCACCGTAGCTGGAGGAGACGCGGTCGCCGCCGAGGGCAGGCTCGCCCGCGTCCTCGTCGTGACCATCACCAAGGCCGAGCACCTCCTCACCGCCGTTCGTCTCGGGGCAGCACCCGGCGCGGTGACCGTCTTCCCCGAACACCCTCACATAGAGGGTCGATTCACCATCATACCTGAAGTGGAGTGTGCAACGCTTACTCAGGCCACGCGCGCGGGCGAACGTCTGCCAGCCGCGGGCCAGGGCTATGTTGCCCGCGGTGGATGTCTCGACCGCAACCCAAGAGGCCCTGCCGCAGCAGCCGTCCGCCTGCAGCCAGAGCCCGCCCGGACCAGAGGCCAGCAGTTCGCCGACGAAGAAGCGCAGAAGTTGGAGCCAGTTACCGGCCGGGCTCTCTGACCAGACAACGAACTCCGGCGACACCTCAGCCGAATGGAAGCGCAGGCGGGGAGGCTGCGCCACCATCGCGCGCCTCCCCTCATCGGCTGAACCACCATGGACGGGACGATCCCCTCCGCGCGCCACGATCGCACCTCGACGGTGGGCCATGGCGGGGGTCGCGACATGCTTGCGCGGACGGCCGCGGCCGCGCTTGGGCGCTGGGGAACCGAGACCCTCGTGAGGGGCCTTTCCTTTCTCAGCGGCAGAGAACTTCTTTCGTGGCGCCATCCGTGGCACTGCAAGCAGTGGAGCAGAGAAGCAAGCAAGCGGGGAAGAGATGGGCAACAGGGGCTCCGCCCCCCTCTCCATTTATAGCAAGAGAAGGCCAACCAGCGTCTCCCACGATCGCAGGTAATGATGGTTTTCCTTGCATGTCGCAGGGACTTGTCAAGTCGTGCAGTTGCCGAGGCAGCGTGGGGAAGCGGAGACGCCCACGTCCAATCAACCGCCACCTGTCGACCGAGGCCGCAGGCTTTTGGGGCCCGCGGTGCTCCAAACTTGACCCTTGGCTTCGCCGCGAAGCCAAGCCCGAGCGCACCTTGGGCCCGGGGGCTACTGTCGGCGTTCTGGGAACGGGGGTCCCCAGACTTGCCTGCCTGCGGCCCACAGCGTGGCCAGGCAGCGGGCCGTACGGCCCATCTTCATCAACAAGGCACCCAAGACCCTCGCGAGGGTCCAAGCCTCGCGAGGCGGACGGTGCAAGACCTCCTCTGGAGTGGCCTAGCCAGTCAAGCTCACGAGGAGCGGAGATATCAAGGCGATACAAACCTCACGAGGCTCTCATGACGTAGGCCATGACGAACGGTACCAGGCGGGTGCCAGGCGGGCGCCGGTGCGCGCAGCGTCCTTATTTCCTCTTTGGTGCTAAGGAGGCCAGCACAGGCGAAGAGTACCGAGGCACCAGGCAAAGGTTGCCATATTGGTGCAACGAGACCAAGACCAGGAGAACGGCCAGGCGGAGGTCATCGTGGAGCCCAAGACGGCGTCACCCCAGGGCTTTTCGCAGGCGAAGACCGCTTTTGTCAGGATAGCTTGTACTGGCTGTCCCCCTTCAAATTTGCCCGCCGTTGTTGGCTCCCTTCCCGCTCGATATTTGGGAAGAGGACCAGGGCCTATATAAGTAGAGCTAGCCACCACAGTAGAGGCAGGTTGAACTGGACGAATCCTCACGCCACAAGTTCACAAGCACAAGAACACCTCAACCTCAGGAGGCTGTTCTTCCCTTGTACTGTTCATCATCAGCCCAAGAGGCAATCCACCACCACCACACTGGAGTAGGGTATTACACCACAACGGTGGCCCGAACTAGTATAAACCTCGTGTCTTTCTGTGTTGCGAGTTCGACGAGTTCATCCGCAAGATCTTAGCGAGCTAGAGCGTAGATCGGTAGGAGGGAGAGACTTCGCGCGCACCCCAGTGTTCAAACCATAAGGGTTTGCCGGAACACCACATCCGACAACACTGACGAACATGCCGTAGAAGACCAAGGATGGGCCGAAGGCAAGGAAAGACTTGGAAGATTTGAAGATCAGGAAAGTGAAGGAAATATGGCGCAGAGGCAATAATAAATTTGTTATTTATATTTCCTCATATCATGATAAATGTTTATTATTCATGCTAGAATTGTATTAACCAGAAACTTAGTACATGTGTGAATACATAGACAAACTGAGTGTCACAAGTATGCCTCTACTTGACTAGCTCGTTAATCAAAGATGGTTAAGTTTCCTAGCCATGGAAATGAGTTGTCATTTGATTAACGGGATCACATCATTAGAGAATGATGTGATTGACTTGACCCATCCGTTAGCTTAGCACTATGATTGTTCAGTTTATTGCTATTACTTTCTTCATAACTTATACATGTTCCTATGACTATGAGATTATGCAACTCCCGAATACCGGAGGAACACTTAGTGTGCTATCAAACATCACAATGTAACTGGGTGATTATAAAGATGCTCTACAGGTGTCTCCGATGGTGTTTGCTGAGTTGGCATAGATCGAGATTAGGATTTGTCACTCCGATTGTCGGAGAGGTATCTCTGGGCCCTCTCGGTAATACACATCACTATAAGCCTTGCAAGCAATTTGACTAATGAGTTAGTTACGGGATAATGCATTACGGAACGAGTAAAGAGACCTGCCGGTAACGAGATTGAACTAGGTATTGAGATACCGACGTTCGAATCTCGGGCAAGTAACATACCGATGACAAAGGGAACAACGTATGTTGTTATGCGGTTTGACCGATAAAGATCTTCGTAGAATATGTAGGAACCAATATGATCATACAGGTTCCACTATTGGTTATTGACCGGGGATGAGTCTCGGTCATGTCTACATAGTTCTCGAACCCGTAGGGTCCGCACGCTTTACGTTTGATGACGATTGGTATTATGAGTTATGTGTTTTGATGTACCGAAGGTTGTTCGGAGTCCCGGATGTGATCACGGACATGACGAGGAGTCACGAAATGGTCAAGACATAAAGATTGATATATTGGAAGGCTATGTTTGGACATCGGAATGGTTTCGGGTGAGTTTGGGCATTTACCGGTGTACCGGGGGGATACCGGAACCCCCCGGGAAGTCATTGGGCCTTAATGGGCCTTAGTGGGAGAGAGGAGGAGGCGGCCAAGGTGGGGGCGCGCCCCACAAGCCCAATCGGAATTGGGAGGGGGGCCGGCCCCCTTTCCTTCTCTCCCTCTCCCTCTTCCCTCTTCTCCTACTCCAACTAGGGAAGGGGGGAATCCTACTCCCACCGGGAGTAGGACTCCACCCTTGGGCGCGCCATGAGAGTGTCGGCCCACCCCTCCTCCACTCCTTTATAGACGGGGGAGGGGGCACCCCATAGACACACAAGTTGATTGTTTAGCCGTGTGCGGTGCCCCCTCCACAGATTTCCACCTCGGTCATATCATTGCAGTGCTTAGGCGAAGCCCTGCGCCGGTAGCTTCATCATCAACGCCACCACGCCGTCGTGCTGACGAAACTCTCCCTCGACCTCAGCTGGATCTAGAGTTCGTGGGACGTCACCGAGCTGAACATGTGCAGGCACGGAGGTATCGTATCTTCGGTGCTAGGATCAGTCGGATCATGAAGACGTACGACTACATCAACCACGTTGTCATAACGCTTCCGCTTACGGTATACGAGGGTACGTGGACATCACTCTCCCCTCTCATTTCTATGCATCACCTAGATAGATCTTGTGTGTGCGTAGGAATTTTTTTGTAATTACTGCATTCCCCAACAGTGGCATCCGAGCCAGGTCTATGCGTAGATGTTATATGCACGAGTAGAACACAAAGAGTTGTGGGCGATAATAGTCATACTGCTTACCATCATTTCATACTTTGGTTCAGCAGTATTGTTGGATGAAGCGGCTCAGACTGACATTACGCGTACGCTTACGCGAGACTGGTTCTACCGACGTGGTTCGCACACAGGTGGCTAGTGGGTGTCTGTTTCTCCAACTTTAGTTGAATCGAGTGTGACTACGCCCGGTCCTTGTTGAAGGTTAAAACAACAAACTTGACGAAAAATCGTTGTGGTTTTGATGCGTAGGTAAGAACGGTTCTTGCTAAGCCTGTAGTAGCCACGTAAAACTTGCAACAACAAAGTGGAGGACGTCTAACTTGTTTCTGCAGGGCATGTTTGTAACACCCCCAGTGTCATGCTACAGTAATCCCCTGTTAATGGTGCCATGTCATCATGTTACTGTTGCTAATCTTCACTTGATCCAAATCACAATCCAAATTCAAATTTAAAATAAAAGTCCAAAATTCAAATTTCACAAACATGCGAAATAAAATGTTCAAAGCGTGCCAAATATTCCATAACTAATTATGGTGGTGACCCAACACTTCTGTAAAGTATTTAAATGCCCTTTTGTGAATACAACAGTGGCTTAAACAATTATGTAAATGCCTTTTATAATTTCTAAAATAACAAACTAATTTATTAGAGTACGAAGCTTTTTGTGGCAGAGCTATAAATAGTAATACTAGTTTAGAAACTAGTTTTGCATTTTACTTAAACTATGTTAAGGTGAAAATAAATAAAACAAAATAAAACAGAACACAAAGAAAAAGGGAATAAAGAGTTAAAAGGAAAACCCCAGGCTAACTGGGCCATCCGGCCCCTAACCCCATGGGCTGGCCACAACCAGCCCACCATTTCCCTGCACCCACCTCCCTGTTCCACCGACCGCGTCGCTACACGGGAGGGGTCGCCCCTGACCACCTTACCGGCGTTGTCGGGGAGAGGATAAGGACTCCCCCTCGTCCCCTCGATTCCTCTCCTGCTCCCAGATCCACCTCGCCTCCTTCCCTCCCACCTCTCGCCAGATCCGCTCTGCCGCGGCGTCCTGTTGCCGTTGACGCCGCACCCGGGGACACCCGAAGCCGCTCCGCCCGACGCGCCGCCGTTGCCGTCGCCTTCGTCGACCGCGCGCTCCTCGACGACCCTGAGCCCCGCTAGTGTGTCCGGAAGGACCGCCGTACTCCACGGCCCCGTATGCACCACGGTGACGGCGCCCTGGACCTCCAAGACGACGCCCGCTTCCTCTTCTTCATCGGGTCGCCGTCGTTGTCCATCATCGTTGCCGCGCCGCCGCGGCTACTAATCCATCACCGGGCCCCCGTGCGCCCCCACTATGAGCTCTCCTTCCCCTCCGTTTCCCTCTGCCGTGCCGTAGCCGCTTACCGCACCGCCCCGCGCCGCTCAAGCTTCAACCGAGCTCTTGGTCTACCCGATCGCCCGCGCCTCGCGACTAGCGCCGTCCCCTCCTGCTGCTCACCGCTCCCATACGCCGCGTCTGCCGCGTGCAGGCCGCGCATCGGCCTCCCCATCCGCTCGTGACCCGCGCCCGGCCACCACCTGCCCTCGTGCTCGCCGCTGCACCTCCCTTGGTCACCGCTCCCCTGCGTCGCCCCGCCGCCCGCACCTGCTTCTCATGATGCAGCCCGCTGCACCCCCCCTCCTCCTGCCTGCGTGCCCGTACCCCGGCGCACGCCTCGCGCCCTCGCACCATCCCGCACGTGAGGCCGTCGCCGGAGCTGTGCTCCCGAGCACCTTCGCCGCCTTTGTACCTCATCGGCGCGACACCCTCCCCGCGTCGTTCCCCTCTGGCCATGCCCTCTCCGCCTCGCTTCGCCCCGGCTGCCTGCGTCCGCCGCCGCCACTACAGCCGCTCGCTAATGGAGCCGCTGCTGCGGCCTGGCCGCCGCGCCCTGCTGCCTCGTCGCTGCGACGAACCGCGCACGCGGCCGCACCACCTGCGCCCGCCTGCCTCCGCCCCCTCGCCCCGCTGCCATTCCCGCCGTCCGCCGTGGCCTCTGGCCACCGGCGCACTGTCGCCGGAGTCCGCCTTGTACCCGGGCGGGTTTGGTCTCCGCCCGGGCCGCGCCCGTTAGCCGCGCCCGCTCCAGTGGCCGGTTGTGCCACTGCATGTGGGGCCCAGCCCCTGGTTTAAAAAAAGAGGTTAAGAAATAAAATTAATTAATTAATTAAAAAGGTAATTAATTAACTTAATTAATCATGTTTAGTTAACTAATTGAGTTTAATTAACCTACTAATTAAACTTGGTTTAAATGGTAATTAGCAAATCAGTCAATGACAGATGGGCCCCACTGCCTTGTTTGACTGGTCAGTGGTCAGAGTTGACCGCTGATGTCATGCTGATGCATTAAGTCCATTTTTTAATTAGAGATAATTCCAGAGATGGTTTAAAATCTTTGAAAATTCATATAAAATAAACCGTAACTCGGATGAAAATGTTTTATATATGAAAGTTGCTCAGAAAAATCCAATGAATCCGAATACGTGGTCCGTTCGTCTATCACATGCCCCTAGCATGCTGACATGGAACCGCCCCCTCTCTTTCGTCTGTCCGGAAAATGCCAAACTTCGAGAAATCATTCTCGGATGTTATCGCTCTCCGCCTGCAACGTCTAGCACCGCGTTAGTTCACCCCTAACACCGCGTATTACCATGTTATGTTTTATGATGCTTTGTTTGCTTTATATTTATTCTTTCTTCCCCCTCTTCTCTCTGGTAGACCCCGAGACCGATGCTGCCCCTGTGATCAACTACGTCGACGACGACCCCTCCTTGCCAGAGCAACCAGGCAAGCCCCCCCTTTGATCATCCCGATATCGCCCATTTCCTTTCTCTCATGCTTGCATTAGATTTTGCTACTGTAATTGTTTGCTCCTATTCTGATGCATAGCCTGTTTTTGTAACCTCTTTATCCTAAAGTGCTTAGTATAGGTTGGTTAGTGATCCATCAGTGACCCCCACCTTGTCCTTGTTGCCCCTACTTCATCATCGAAGACCCGATCAACGGGATCGAAGAACAGGCCCCGGCACCGCACATCACTTTCCCCTTAGTTGCTCGACACTACTGGGTTACTATCGAGTACCGAGGGTGAGACCTCATCAGCACTTCTGATGTTAACCCTGTAGTGTAGCTATTCGGTCGTGGTCATGGAGGGTGATTCTGCCTTAACCACTTCCGATACGACTCTGTCGTGCAACTCCTCAAGTGTGAACCTCGAGGGTGGATCCTCTTACGTTCACCTTGATGATTACATAGAGTGGAATCCGTCAAGGGTGATTCCTCAGGTTTTCCCCTTGGTGTTAGACACACGGTTACTATGGTTACTATGACTTTACACTGAACCCTGTTACTAAAGACGAGTCGGCCCTGAGGGGTACCCGTGCGAGCATATTTGCGTGTGATGAGGAGTCGGGTTGACCTGGATGGTGCCCGCGAGATAATACGAGGCGTGGCCGGGCATTCTTAGCCCTTGCCGCAAGTCCTCGAGACGGGGCAACGGGGTCACATATTTCGTGAGTCTCTGCTTGTTACCGCGCGTTCCTAATCCACTACGATTTGGATATTTGATCCGAGGGGCCTCTGGCCTGATAGCACTAACCATCACGTGGGCATAGTATGGGCATTCAGCCAAAGCTTAATGGACGTCAGCGACTGAGCGGCGCGCGTCGGGTTGGATTGCGTAAGCACCTGCCTTTTTGAAGGAGGTAGCTAGGTCTGCTCACCGGCCGCATACGCAACATGCAGGAGTTCCCGGGGCGATGGCCATGACCCCTGGGGGCATAGGTTTAGTCCGGCGTGTTGACCTCTCTAATAAGCCTAGGTCGGGTTGCGGCGTATTGTTTGGCCGAGGCCGGGAATGACCCAGGAAAGTGTGTCCGACTGAAGTTAATCGAGCGTGGTGGGTAAGTTGGTGCACCCCTGCAGGGAAGAAAACATCTATCGATAGCCTGTCCTACGGTAACGAACACTTGGAGTTGTATTCCAATCGATACAACTAGAACTGGATACTTGAGATGAGACATGGATATGAGAAATGGATAGTATGGCTCTGGGATTGCTTTCTCGCAGGGAGTCGAGAAAGGATCTTTGGCCGAGGTTGATAACACTTCTACTACTTTACTTTATGCTACTCTAATCCCTCCTGTTGCTGCAAGATGGTGGTTTCTAGAAGATGCTAGTCTTCGATAGGACTAGGCTCTCCCCTCTATTCTGGCATTTCTGCAGCCCAGTCCACATATACAGCCTTCCTTTGACAATGTTGCATATGTAGTGTAGATCCTTGCTTGCGAGTACTTTGGATGAGTACTCACGGTTGCTTTGCTCCCCCTTTCCCCCCTTTCTTCTTCTTTCCGGTTAATGCAACCAGATGTTGAAGCCCAGGAGCCAGATGCCACCGCTAATGCCTACTACTACGTGGAGACCGCCGACGACCAGGAGTAGTTAGGAGGCTCCCAGGTAGGAGGCCTTGCCTCTTCGATCATAGATGCTTTTGTGCTGGCCTTCTTAAGGCAAACTTGTCTAACTTATGTCTGTACTCAGATATTGTTGCTTTCGCTGACTCTTGTGTATTCGAGCTTATGTATTCGAGCCCTCGAGGCCCCTGGCTTGTAATATAAAGCTTGCATTATTTTAATTTGTGTCTAGAGTTGTGTTGTGATATCTTCCCGTGAGTCCTTGATCTTGATCGTACACATTTGCGTGTATGATTAGTGTACGATTGAATCGAGGGCGTCACAATGTTGTGATGTGATATGGTCAATACGTGATTATATAAATTGTTGTATGAGATGATCATGTTTTATAACACAGTTATCAGCAACTGGCAGGAGCCATATGGTTGTCGCTTTATTGTATGAAATGCAATCGCCATGTAATTGATTTACTTTATCACTAAGCGGTAGCGATAGTCGTAGAAGCAATAGTTAGCGAGACGACAACGATGCTTCGATGGAGATCAAGGGGTCAAGCCGGTGACGATGGTGATCATGACGGTGCTTTGGAGATGGAGATCAAAGGCACAAGATGATGATGGCCATATCATATCACTTATATTGATTGCATGTGATGTTTATCTTTTATGCATCTTATTTTTCTTAGTTCGGTCGTAGCATTATAAGATGATCTCTCACTAAATTTGAAGGTATAAGTGTTCTCCCTGACTATGCACCGTTGCTACAGTTCGTCGTGCCGAGACACCACGTGATGATCGGGTGTGATAAGCTCTACGTTCACATACAACGGGTGCAAGCCAGATTTGCACATGCAGAATACTCGGGTTAAACTTGACGAGCCTAGCAAATGTAGATATGGCCTCGTAACACTGAGACTGAAAGGTCGAGCGTGAATCATATAGTAGATATGATTAACATAGTGATGTTCACCATTGAAAACTACTCCATCTCACGTGATGATCGGACATGGTTTAGTTGATATGGATCACGTGATCACTTAGATGATTAGAGGGATGTCTATCTAAGTGGGAGTTCTTAAGTAATATGATTAATTGAACTTTAATTTATCATGAACTTAGTACCTGATAGTATTTTGCATGTCTATGTTGTTGTAGATAAATGGCCCGTGCTGTTGTTCCGTTGAATTTTAATGCGTTCCTAGAGAAACCTAAGTTGAAAGATGACGGTAGCAATTACACGGACTGGGTCCATAACTTGAGGATTATCCTCATTGCCGCACAGAAGAATTATGTACTGGAAGCACCGCTAGGTGCCAAACCCGCTGCAGGAGCAACGCCAGATGTTATGAACGTCTGGCAGAGCAAAGCTGATGACTGCTCGATAGTTCAGTGTGCCATGCTTTACGGCTTAGAACCGGGACTGCAACGACATTTTGAACGTCCTGGAGCATATGAGATGTTGCAAGAGTTGAAGTTAATATTTCAAGCAAATGCCCGGATTGAGAGATATGAAGTCTCCAATAAGTTCTATAGCTGCAAAATGGAGGAGAATAGTTTTGTCAGTGAACATATACTCAGAATGCCTGGGTACCACAACCACTCGACTCAACTGGGAGTTAATCTTCCTGATGATAGTGTAATTGACGGAGTTCTTCAATCACTGCCACCAAGCTACAAAAGTTTCATGATGAACTATAATATACAAGGGATGGATGAGACAATTCCCGAGCTCTTCGCGATGCTAAAGGCTGCGGAGGTAGAAATCAAGAAGGAGCATCAAGTGTTGATGGTTAACAAGACCACCAGTTTCAAGAAGAAGGGCAAAGGGAAGAAGGGGAACTTCAAGAAGAACGGCAAACAAGTTGCTGCTCAAGTGAAGAAGCCCAAGTCTGGACCTAAGCCTGAGACTGAGTGCTTCTACTGCAAAGGGACTGGTCACTGGAAGCGGAACTGCCCCAAGTATTTGGCGGAGAAGAAGGATGGCAAAGTGAAAGGTATATTTGATATACGTGTTATTAATGCGTACTTAACTAATGCTCGCAGTAGCACCTGGGTATTTGATACTGGTTCTGTTGCTAATATTTGCAACTCGAAACAGGGGCTATGGATTAAGCGAAGATTGGCTAAGGATGAGGTGACGATGTGCGTGGGAAATGGTTCCAAAGTCGATGTGATCGATGTCGGCACGCTACATCTACATCTACCTTCGGGATTAGTTTTAGACCTGAATAATTGTTATTTGGTGCTAGCATTGAGCATGAACATTATATCTGGATCTTGTTTGATGCGAGACGGTTATTCATTTAAATCAGAGAATAATGGTTGTTCTATTTATATGATTAATATCTTTTATGGTCATGCACCCTTGATGAGTGGTCTATTTTTACTAAATCTTGATAGTAGTGATACACATGTTCATAGTATTGAAGTGTAACGCCCCGAGATCGATGCTCTAGATGCCTTCCATTTATTTTAGTTGTTGCCATGTGTTTATTATGGTTGTTGCATTATCATAATTATTTTGCATATTTCATCCCTCTATGTTGATGCCATGACCATGTTGAGTGCCTTGTCATATATGCATCTTGCTTAGAATTTCATTTACTTTCGTAATATTCAGCTTTCTTATATGTTAAAAATGTTTATATGGCTGTTTGCATTAATTTGCATAAAGGACATGTTAAAATGGTTTATTTCATAACTTAATAACCGTAGCTCTGATTTAAATAAACTATATATGCAAATGGGGTAGAACAATGCATAGATTAACTTGCTGCACTTTATTTTGCTGTTTAACAACATTAAAGTTGTGTATAGGGTAGAACAGTACCAAATTCAAAATATGCATATGAGGATTTTTTCGGAGTTGTTGCTTGTTGTTCCGGCCTCATTTAAACTTGCCTAGATAGGTAGTTTAATTATGCTTCACCTCTTGCCATGTTAATCAACATTTAATATTGTTGGGTACCTAAACGGGAGCAAACTAAATAGTTGAAAGTGGTGTTTCATCAATACGCAACTCGTTGCATTTTGAGCTCCACTTAACTTGTATTATTGTTTGTTGCACTTTGCCATGCCATGCCTCATTAAACCAAACATGCATCATACTTGGTTGTGCATCATGCCATGTTTATGTGTTGGTTGTTTACTATGTTGTTTGCTTCTTTCCGGTTGTGCTTCTTCCCGATAGTTCATGTTTCGTTGTGATCGTGAGGATTCGTTCGACTTCGCTTGGTTCTTCTACGCCGTTCATCTTCTTCATGGACTCGTTCTTCTTTCTAGCGGGATTTCAGGCAAGATGACCATCACCTTGGATCTCACTACTATCTTTGCTATGCTAGTTGTCTCGATGCTATCGCTATGTCGCGCTACCTACCACATGTTTATCAAGCCTCCCAAAATGCCATGATAGCCTCTAATCTTTTCACCCTTCCTAGCAAACCGTTGTTTGGCTATGTTACCGCTTTGCTCAGCCCCTCTTATAGCATTGCTAGTTGCAGGTGCAGTTGCAAGTTGTTCCATGTTGGGACATGGATATCATGGGATATCACAATGTCTCTTATTTAACTAATGCACATATATACTTGGTAAAGGGTGGAAGGCTCGGCCTTATGCCTGGTGTTCTGTTCCACTCTTGTCTCCCTAGTTTCCATCATACCGGTGTTATGTTCCTTGATTTTGCGTCCCTAACACGGTGAGGGGTATGGGGCCCTCTTGACAGTTCGCTTTGAATAAAACTCTTCCAGCAAGGCCCAACATTGGTTTTAACATTTTCCATAATAATATTGAACTAAATAATTAACTGGCATAGGGTGTCAAGAACCCGAGGATTTTTCTACATACAGGGAGGGGCCAGTGCTGATGGTGTTGGTTGAGGGAGTCCTGGATTAGGGGGTCCTCGGACGGCCGGACTATATACTTTAGCCGGACTGTTGGACTATGAAGATACAAGATTGAAGACTTCGTCCCGTGTCCGGATGGGACTCTCCTTGGCGTGGAAGGCAAGCTTGGCAGTACGGATATGTAGATCTCCTCCCTTGTAACCGACACTGTGTAACCCTAGCCCCCTCCGGTGTCTATATAAACCGTAGGGTTTAGTCCGTAGGAGAACAACAATCATACCATGGGCTAGCTTCTAGGGTTTAGCCTCTAGGATCTCGTGGTAGATCAACTCTTGTAATACTCATATCATCAAGATCAATCAAGCAGGAAGTAGGGTATTACCTCCATCGAGAGGGCCCGAACCTGGGTAAACATCGTGTCCCCCGCCTCCTGTTACCATCTGCCTTAGATGCACAGTTCGGGACCCCCTACCCGAGATCCGCCGGTTTTGACACCGACATTGGTGCTTTCATTGAGAGTTCCACTGTGCCGCCACTGTAAGGCTTGATGGCTCCATCAATCATCGGCAACGATGCGATCCAGGGTGAGGTTTTCCTCCCCGGACAAATCTTCATATTCGGCGGCTTCGTATTGCGGGCCAATTCGCTTGGCCATCTGGAGCAGATCGAAAGCTACGCCCCTGGCCATCAGGTCAGATTTGGAAACTTGAACTACACTCCCGACATCCGCGGAGACTTGATCTTCGGCGGATTCGAGCCCATGTCAGGTACGCCGCACGATCATGACGAGCATGATTTTTCTCTACCGTCGGACAGTGTTCGGGATATCACGCCTGCAACTACTCCGTCCCTTAATCCAGAACAATTGTGCCATCGGAGGACGGGTGGATAGACCCCGCCACAAAAGCCGCACTCTCAGTGGCGATAGCGCCGAATACTGACTTCACCTCCCACGAGACCCGTGTTGCCAAATCATTGGATTCGTCCCCGGCCACGGACTCCGAGCCGCTTGTGTCCGTGCCCATCGAATCTGATTGGGCGCCGATCATGGAGTTTACCTCCGCGGATATCTTTCAGCACTCGCCTTTCGGCGACGTGCTAAATTCATTAAGGTCCCTCTCCTTGTCAGGAGAACCTTGGCCGAACTATGTCCGGCTAGAATGGGATGCGGACAACGAAGAAATTCGCACTCCACCCACCACCCACTTAGTAGCCACTGTCGATGATTTAACCGACATGCTCAATTTCGACTCCAAAGACATCGACGGCATGGATGACGATGCAGGAGAGGAACAAGAACCATCGCCCACAGGGCGCTGGACAGCCACTTCATCACATGACATATAGATGGTGGATACACCCAAAGAAAACAATGACGAGGAACGGAAGGATGCATCGAAGGATAGCTCCCACGAGAAGCAAACAAAGCGTCGGTGTAGGCGCCGCTCCAAATCCCGCCTCGGCAAAAACAGCGATAACAACGCAAGAGAAAATAACACCCTAGTCGACTCCAGAGGAAACGACGACCACATTGACCCATCGGAAGAGCAGGATGAACCAGCAAACGGCGAACATAGTACGGATCCGCTGTCCGAACACGGCGACGCCGAGGATAAAGCTCGTCAACCTCCCTCCGGAGAGGAAAACAGTCCGGACGAAGATGCACACATCATCCCGGAAAGGCACTTGGAACAAGAGAACCTCCGCAGAAGGCTTATTGCCACCGTGAGGAGTCTGAAGAAGCAGAAGCAAAGGCTTAAGGCCGCGCAGAATACGCTGAACAGTAGATGGAACAAAGTGCTCGACAATGAAGAAAAGTATGGTGGTAGTTACCACACAAAGAGCTATCCAAAGCGCAAGCTGTTGCCTGAATTTGATGATGAGGCCTTAGAGCCCACACAGCCGAAAAATAAGATAGCCGACCGGTCGGACCAACCACCTTGTGGCCGCGATAGAGCGGCTAACAAGGCGGCACATAAGTCAGCACAAGATTCACGTGAGGACTTGCATCAGAAGACCGGCGCGACCAGATCCATCTACGGATCAAGGAAACGCGCTCCAGCGCACAACCAACACCGAACACTACAACCGTCAGAACGCCACGACACATCCAAATACAGGGGTGCCGCACACCCCCTATGTTTCACCGATGAGGTGCTGGACCACGAATTTCCAGAAGGATTCAAACCAGTGAACATAGAGGCGTACGACGGAACCACAGACCCTGGGGTCTGGATTTTGGACTTTATCCTCCATATCCATATGGCTCGCGGAGATGATCTCCACGCCATCAAGTACTTGCCCCTCAAGCTTAAAGGACCAGCTCGGCACTGGCTGAAAAGCCTCCCCGAAAACTCAATTGGAAGTTGGGAGGACCTTGAGGATGCTTTTCGGGCTAATTTTCAAGGGACCTATGTCCGACCACCGGATGCAGACGATTTAAGTCATATAATTCAACAGCCCGGAGAGTCAGCCCGAAAGCTTTGGAACAGTTTTCTCACTAAGAAGAACCAAATCGTCGACTGCCCGGACGCCGAAGCCTTAGCAGCTTTCAAACACAGCGTCCGAGACGAATGGCTCGCCAGACACCTCGGCCAAGAAAAACCGAGAACAATGGCAGCCCTGACAAGCCTTATGACCCGCTTTTGCGCAGGCGAAGATAGCTGGCTAGCCCGTAGTAGCACCAGTGACCCAGGCACATCCGAAGTCAGGGATGGCAATGGAAAACCACGACGCAGTAAAAGCAATCGTCGAAATAACAAAGACAGCCCAGATAACACGGTGGTAAACGCCGGATTCAGGGGCTCTCGACCGGGTCAGCGGAAAAAGCCTTTCAAAGGCAGCAGAGATGGACCATCCAGCCTAAACAAGATTCTAGACAAACTATGTCAGATTCATGGCACCCCCAATAAACCTGCAAATCACACCCACAGAGAATGCTGGGTCTTCAAGCAGGCCGGTAAGCTAAACGCCGAACACAAGGGGAGGGAGACACCAAGTGAAGACGAGGACGAGCCTCGCCAGCAAGGCACTGGGGGACAGAAAAAATTCCCACTAGAGGTTAAAACAGTGAACATGATCCACATGACGAAGAGGAGAAGCAAACATGCACTCCGAGACACACGCGCCGTAGAGCCCGTCACTCCTAAGTTCAACCCCTGGTTGGCCTGCCCGATCACTTTTGATCGCAGGGATCACCTGACAAGCATCCGACATGAAGGATTGGCTGCCTTGATGTTAGACCCAATAATAAACGGATACCATCTCACACGAGTCCTTATGGACGGCGGCAGTAGTCTTAATCTGATATATCAGGACACAGTCCGCGAAATGGGGATAGACCCGACAAAAATCAGCCACAGTAATACTACCTTCAAGGGAGTACACCAGGGCCAGAGGCCCACTGCACGGGCTCTTTAATACTAGAGGTTGTATTCGGTTCTCCCGACAACTTCCGAAGCAAAAAGTTAACCTTCGACATCGCTCCATTCCGAAGTGGCTATCAAGCACTACTCGGAAGAGCAGCTTTTGCTCGTTTTAATGCAGTACCGCATTACGCTTCTCTCAAGCTTAAGATGCCCCGGTCCACGTGGCACCATCACAATTAGCGGAAACATTGAACGTTCCTTACGCGCGGAAGAATGTGCGACGGCTTTAACAGCCGAACACGGCTAGACGAGTCTGGCGCATTACTAGCTATAACAGCTTAGATAAACCCGAGATTGGTTTGATGGTTATACCCCATAGACGGTACCAGGGGCTTCCCGCGTGTAAACAGGGCTAGTTCGTCTCAACTTTACTTATCTTGAATTTTAATGGTTTATTGAGAATAACCAATTTTTTCGCACGACAACTTTCACATAAGTTCTTCTCTTTTACAGATGACAATCGTACTACACCCTTCCAGGATACGGCACAACGGAGACACAGGCACAGACGTGTAGCAGGGACCCGCTCGAAGATTTCTTTTTAGATTAAGACCCTGCGTAAACCTTTTTTACTGTCTTTTGTTGCTTCACATCCTCCGGATACTCAGTATAACCGAGAAGGATGCTGACGTTATTGGCATTTCGCCACGTCAGAACATTGCACGTACCTGGACACTTGGGGTTCATTATCAAGGGCATTGCTCAGCCCGGTATATGTTATAAAGACCGAATACCTTAGGGAGTGTTCGGCGTCGCTAGTTTGGCCTTATATGCATCAGCTCTGAATCATGTCTTTGGTCAAATGTTGGGTTTGCCCGGCTCCCGTGTTTTCCTACCTTACGTTCCGCTCTACCGGCTAAGGTGGCACCGGGATAACTACTGCGATTGTGCCCTGGTTCATCCGGATGAGCACCTCAGTAGAGAAAGCCAAAAACTGACTGTCATGATAAAGCGCGAGACTGGTCAACCACTCGATGACTTTGCGGAATCTTCGGGATTCCTCCGCATTAACGAAGGGCCAATTTTCCTGGTCATGTACGTACGCGCCTCGAATTCGGATGAGTGCGGAAATACCAGGGGCTATATAGTAGCCCCACTATCAAACTCCTATGGTCAAGTGAAAGTGTTAAAGCAATATAGTCTGATTGCCTCGTTCGCCGCGCTACCACCTCCTTAATGGACCAAGACGTTGGATCAAGTGTGAAGACGCGCTTTTGCGAACACCCCCGCATTATATGCGTGGGGGCTGAAGCCGACGACTGCAAACTTTCAGGACACACAGACACACACACACACACATATATATACACACACACACACATAAACGACCGCACATGAGGCATAATAATACTTTCAGGTAAAAGTATAAACACAGCCTTTACAATTCAAATAACATTGTCCTTACAATGGAGATACGTGTCACTAGAACATAACATTTTTCGAGCACTGAGCCTCTATTAAACGAGCATCTTCGAGAACTTCTTCAAAGTAGTGCTCGGTCGATACTCGTCATACGGCCGAACTCTGGGTTGCAATAGCGGTGGCCTCCGTCTCTGCCCAGTATGTCTTGACACGGGCAAGGGCCATCCGCGCACCCTCTATGCACGCCGACCTCTTCATAGCGTCGATATGCGGCACAGCACCAAGGAATCGTTGCACTTAGCCAAAATAACTATTCGGCCTTGGTCCTTCCGGCCAAAGATGGTCCACAACAGACCTCATGGCAAGCCCGGACAACCTATGGAGCTCGGCCCACTCGGTCATTCACTCATTTAACAGCAGCGGCCACACCGGAACATTAAACTGCGACCAGAACAACTTTTCCACTTCACGATCTTTTTGTCTTTGAAAAACTCGGCCGCATCAGCAGCACTCGCTGCCAAATCCACATATGCGTCCGCATAACTCCATAATTGATCGAGAAGGGCATACTTTGGATCTTCGAACTTCGTCCGCAACAAAAAGGGCTTCCCAGCCGCGATATCTCCAGCTTGACGCAGCTCCTCCTTCGCCGCTCTGATTTTAGAGCGGGCTTCCTTGGCTGCTACCATGGCCTTCTCCAGGTCCGTCGCCTTCGCTCGGCTTTCTTTTTCAAGCAGCTCGTAACGGTCGGCGTCATCTTTCAACTCAACAACCATCTTGGCTATTTTATCCTTGCTTTGGCAATGCGCAGCCTGTTCGGCTCTCAGCTCTTCGACCGCCTTTAGAGCGGCCGCATCACTATTCCTGCCTTATTCCTTGGCTCGGGCAAGTTCCGCCCGAAGGGTCTCCACGGCGGCAGCTCCATCTGCAGTCACAACATATTAAAAATACTAGCATCATGCTCCTCTTACTATGTGTTGATCACCGGAGGAATCACATACCCCGTGCCTCGTCGGGCCGCTTGTTGACAAGCACGATGTCGGCATCTGCCGCATCAAGTTGCCGCTTCAGCTCGGCAAACTCACCAGTCCGGCTAGCCACAGGAACTTCAGCCACCTGCACATGAAGGCAGCCTGATTATTACCTGGGACTATGATCCTCTGTTTGCCGCCGTTTTCGACAGCAACCAGAGTCTCAGGGGCTACTATCCGCATATGTCACACCTAGCGTGTACGGTACCATCAAAAACATATACTACTTTGCGTACCTCAAAGCCTCTCAGCAGGCTCATAAAAGCTTCATGCACCCCCTTTTGGCGGATGAAATCCTCTCAACCACCGTACCAATTAGCGCATGATGCACTTCTGAGATATCCGCTTGCTCCAGAAGATCCTTCAGTGCGTCGGGTCGCGCACCGGACGGTCCCGGACTCTTTCTGTTGCTCTCCTTAGGAGCCAAATACTCCGGACTTCGGGTGGCCAAAGGATTACCCTCTGGCCTAGGCGGATCAGGAGAAATCCTCCGTGACGACACCTCAGGGTCGCCCGCCTCATGAGGCGGGGAGGCATGGGGAGGTGTTTCGCTCTCCATCATCTCTGGAAGAAGATCCCCCGAAGACGAACTCTGTCGAGAAGGGCTACCATCCGAACTACAAGATATATGCTTCGGTTATTGTCCTCGGAAGTAAAGCAGGATATTTTTACTATTAAGTACTTTTTGTTTACTTACAGCTCATTGGGGGGCTGATCCACTTGCGGGCACTGTGCGGCAAGGGTACCCTCCGGGGCAGGACCCTCTGGCGAAGATTTCTTCCCGCGTTTGGAAACCATTGTTTCCAAGTCTTCAGAGGTGGTCCTCTTCCTTCCCTGGGGAGAGGGAATTTCAGATTCTTCACCCCGGTTATCCTCCTTCGCGGAGGCGCTAATTCCCCCGGTTTGGATGAATAATGAGCGAGGCCCGCTTTCAGCCTCTTTATTCCCCCCTTTATCTTCCCCTGAGGGCGCCTGATAAGGCGCCAGCTCAAGCATTCTGGCCAGTACTGGATCTGCTAAGCCTTCGGGAAGGGGGGCCGAACACCTGATCATCTTCGCCTTTTTTACCCAGTCCTGGTCAAAGAGCGACTTTTCAAAATGATGTTGTGATAAATAAAGAGAAGACGTGTTCGGCCGAAGGACTACTTACTTGGGTATCTGGACGATTGCAGCTCAGACCCGCATCCTCGGTGGTGTCCAGACACCTTATTTGTGGTCTGAAGAACAATTTGTACATCTCTTCAAGCGTCATGCCGAGGAAGTGCTGAATAGCTCGCGGTCCTTCCGGGTTGAACTCCCAAATACGGAGGGGTCGACGTTTGCAAGGCGGGACTCGACAAACTAGCATGACTTTCATTACCGTGACCAGACTGATATCTCTCTCAAGGAGATCTCGGATGCGACTCTGCAATATCGGCACATCATTTACTGGCCCCCAGTCCAGCCCCTTGTTGATCCATGACGTCAGTTGTGGCGGGGGGTCCGAGCGAAAGGCAGGGGCGGCCACCCACTTAGTACCGCGGGGGGCTGTGATGTAAAACCACTCCCGTTGCCATAAGCTGGATACCTCTGGGAAGGAACCCTTTGGCCATGGAACATCGGCGCCTTTGCTTATTACGGCTCCTCCGCATTCTGCGTGTCGCCCATTAATCGTCTTCAGCTCTACATTAAAGGTCTTGAGCCACAAGCCGAAGTGCGGGGTGACGTAGAGTAAGGCCTCACACACGACGTTGAACGACGAAATGTGAAGGATGGAGTCCGGGGCCAGGTCATGGAAATCCAGCCCGTAATAGAACATGAGCCCCCTAACAGAGGGATCTAGAACAAGGCCTAGCCCTCGGAGGAAGTGAGAGATCAATACGACGCTCTCGCCGGGTTCGGGAGTGGGAATGACCTGCCCTCGAACAGGTAGCCTGTGCGAGATTTCGGCGGTCAAATACCTAGCCTCTCCTAGCTTCTTGATGTCTTCCTCTGTGACAGAGGAGGGCATCCACCGACCTTGAAGGTTGGATCCGGACATGGTTGAAGGTCCGAAGCGCCCGACCTGAGCCTTGGGTGTTGGAACTCGAGGTGGGGGAAGGATTCGATTGAGTGCGAGAAGAAAAAGGACAGGCCTTGGCCTCTTTATAAAGAGGCCGAATATCAAGCGTCCTCCGCGTGGCCGTTTGGGACTTGCCTAAAATCGAGGAGTCATACCAACGGGCACGATTGGGTTACCCACATCCATATTGATGAGAATCCCGTAATAAGGGGGACACAATCTCTGCTTCGACAAGACGTGCCAATAAAATCGCCTCGCAAAACGTGTAGTGGCAGGCTGATTGAGAAAAACGGTTCGAATAATGATCAGGCCATGGTGTGATGTCACGTCATGAAAAGTTGTCAGCAGATTAGATTTGTGGAAATATAATTCTCCCTACGGTGGTATGTGGAGTTTGTTTTGCAGAGCCGAACACTATCCTTGTGTTCAAAATCTTCTATGGGGTATTCGGAGGAGGAACCCGCCTTGCAATGCCGAAGACAATCTGTGCGCCGGACTCATCGTCATTGAAGCCTGGTTCAGGGGCTACTGAGGGAGTCCTGGATTAGGGGGTCCTCGGACGGCCGGACTATATACTTTAGCCGGACTGTTGGACTATGAAGATACAAGATTGAAGACTTCGTCCCGTGTTCGGATGGGACTCTCCTTGGCGTGGAAGGCAAGCTTGGCAATACGGATATGTAGATCTCCTCCCTTGTAACCGACTCTGTGTAACCCTAGCCCCCTCCGGTGTCTATATAAACCGGAGGGTTTAGTCCGTAGGACAACAACAATCATACCATGGCAAGCTTCTAGGGTTTAGCCTCTACGATCTCGTGGTAGATCAACTCTTGTAATACTCATATCATCAAGATCAATCAAGCAGGAAGTAGGGTATTACTTCCATCGAGAGGGCCCGAACCTGGGTAAACATCGTGTCCCCCGCCTCCTGTTACCATCCGCCTTAGACGCACAGTTCGGGACCCCCTACCCGAGATCGACCGGTTTTGACAACGACATTGGTCCCAAACGGGCAGACTGCAGGGCCGCCTCGGGGAAACTCGAGGTATTTGGTATATACCTGTAGGCTGACCCATCCGGACGTGGCCTGAGACGAGATATGCGTGGCTACTATCAGGGCGTCGACACGCCGGGAGGCTTTGCTGGATTAGTTTTACCATTGTCGAAATGTCTTGTGCACCGGGTTTCCGAGTCTGATTGGAGGGTCCCGCGATGGAGGATTGTCTCCGCGGATCGTGAGCTTGTCATGGGCTAAGTTGGGACACCCCTGCAGGGTTTAAACTTTCGAAAACCGTGCCCGCGGTAATGTGGCGGATGGGAATTTGTTAATATCCGGTTGTAGAAGACTTGAAGTAAACTCAATTAAAATACACCAACCGCGTTGCGTAACCGTGACTGTCTCTTTTCGGGGAAGTTCGAGAGGAGAACACGGTGGAGTTATGTTTGAACGTAAGTAGTTCAGGATCACTTCTTGATCATCACTAGTTTGCGACCGTTGCGTAGTTTCTCATCTTATTCTTGTACTCGTAAGTTAGCCACCATACAATGCTTAGTCGCTCGCTGCAACCTCACCACTTATCCATTCCAAACCCATTAAGCTTTGCTAGTCTTGATACCCATGGTAATGGGATTGCTGAGTCCTCGTGGCTCACAGATTACTACACCAACAGTTGCAGGTACAGGTAATGCGATGATCATGACGCGAGAGCGATGTTTGCTTGTTTTGGAGTTTTTCTTCTTCTTCGTCGATCTTGGGTTAGGTTTGAAAGATCGTGGATGTCGCCTAGAGGGGGGGGGGGGGTGAATAGGCGCTTTAAAATAATTACAATTTAGGCTTGAACAAATGCGGAATAAACCTAGCGGTTAATTTGTCAAGCACAAAACCTACAACAACCAGGCTCACCTATGTGCACCAACAACTTATGCTAAGCAAGATAAACAACAAAGCGATAGAAAGATATATGACAAGAAACAATATGGCTATCACAAAGTAAAGTGCATAAGTAAAAGGCTCGGGTAAGAGATAACCGAGGCGGGTGGAGACGATGATGTATCCCGAAGTTCACATCCTTGCGGATGCTAATCTCCGTTTGGAGCGGTGTGGAGGCACAATGCTCCCCAAGAAGCCACTAGGGCCACCATAATCTCCTCACGCCCTCGCACAATGCAAGATGCCGTGATTCCACTAAGGGACCCTTGAGGGCGGTCACCGAACCCGTACAAATGGCAACCCTTGGGGGCGGTCACCGAACCCGTACACTTTGGCAACCCTTGGGGGCGGTCACCCAAACCCGTCAAATTTCTCGGGGCGATCTCCACAACCTAATTGGAGACCCCGGCGCTTTCCCGGAGCTTTACACCACAATGATTGAGCTCCGAACACCACCAACCGTCTAGGGCGCCCAAGCACCCAAGAGGAACAAGCTCAAGGGTACCAAGCACCCAAGAGTAATAAGCTTCTCAACTTGTAACTTCCACGTATCACCGTGGAGAACTCAAACCGATGCACAACTGCAATGGCAAGGGCACATGGAGTGCCCAGGTCCTTCTCTCTCAAATCCCACAAAAGCAACTAATGCTAGGGAGGAAAGTAAGAGGAAGAACAAGAAGGAAAACACCAAGAACTCCAAGATCTAGATCCAAGGGGTTCCCCTCACATAGAGGAGAAAGTGATTGGTGGAAGTGTGGATCTAGATCCCCTCTCTCTTTTCCCTCAAAAACTAGCAAGAATCCATGGAGGGATTGAGAGTTAGCAAGCTCAAAGGAGGTCAACAATGGGGGAAAAAATGAGCTCAAGAGATAGGGAACCATTGGGGAAGAAGACCCCCTTAAATAGGTCCCCACGAATCTGCCCGTTATGTGCAGAATAACATAGGAGCGGTACAACCGCTATGAGCACTGGTACAACCGGTAACAGGCGATAAGCGATACCACCGGCCCACAACCGCCCAACAACCGCACCACAACAGAAACTAGTCCGGTGGTAGAGCGGTACATGGCCGGTACAACCTCCGGACCAATTCTGGAGCGGTACAACCGCTCCAACCGGTACAACCTCTCTATGGGGCGGTACAACCTTGCTACCTCTTGAGCACTGCGTTGGTTTTCCCTTGAAGAGGAAAGGGTGATGCAGCAAAGTAGCGTAAGTATTTCCCTCAGTTCTTGAGAACCAAGGTATCAATCCAGTAGGAGGCCACGCACGAGTCCTTCGCACCTACACAAACAAATAAATCCTCGCAACCAACGCGATAAGGGGTTGTCAATCCCTACACGGTCACTTACGAGAGTGAGATATGATAGATATGATAGGATAATATTTTTGGTATTTTTATGATAAAGATGCAAAGTAAAGTAAACAAAATAAAAACGGCGTCAGAAATAGCTTGTTGTCGGGAGATTAAATCTGATGGAAAATAGACCCGGGGGCCATAGGTTTCACTAGTGGCTTCTCTCAAGAGCATAAGTATTTACGGTGGGTGAACAAATTACTGTTGAGCAATTGACAGAATTGAGCATAGTTATGAGAATATCTAGGTATGATCATGTATATAGGCATCACCTCCGACACAAGTAGGCCGACTCCTGCCTGCATCTACTACTATTACTCCACACATCGACCGCTATCCAGCATGCATCTAGAGTATTAAGTTCATAAGAACAGAGTAACGTTTTAAGCAAGATGACATGATGTAGAGGGATAAACTCATGCAATATGATATAAACCCCATCTTGTTATCCTCGATGGCAACAATACAATACGTGCCTTGCTGCCCCTACTGTCACTGGGAAAGGACACCGCAAGATTGAACCCAAAGCTAAGCACTTCTCCCATTGCAAGAAAGATCAATCTAGTAGGCCAAACCGAACTGATAATTCGCAGAGACTTGCAAAGATAACCAATCACACATAAAAGAATTCAGAGAAGATTCAAATATTGCTCATAGATAAACTTGATCATAAACCCACAATTCATCAGTCTCAACAAACAAACCGCAAAAGAAGATTACATCAAATAGATCTCCACAGGAGAGGGGAGAACATTGTATTGAGATCCAAAAAGAGAGAAGAAGCCATCTAGCTAATAACTACGGACCCAAAGGTCTGAGGTAAACTACTCACACTTCATCGGAGAGGCTATGGTGTTGACGTAGAAGCCCTCCATGATCGATGCCCCCTCCGGCGGAGCTCCGAAATAGGCCCCAAGATGGGATCTCACGGGTACAGAAGGTTGCGGCGGTGGAATTATGTTTTTGGCTTCGTATCTGGTAGTTTGGGGGTACGTAGGTATATATAGGAGGAAGAAGTACGTCGGTGGAGCAACATGGGGCCCATGAGGGTGGAGCGCGCGCCTGGGGGGGGGGGGTAGGCGCGCCCCCCTACCTCGTGCCCTCCTGGTTGATGTCTTGACGTAGGGTCCAAGTCCTCTGGATCACGTTCGTTCCAAAAATCACGTTCCCGAAGGTTTCATTCCGTTTGGACTCCATTTGATATTCTTTTTCTGCGAAACTCTGAAATAGGCAAAAAACAGCAATTCTGGGATGGGCCTCCGGTTAATAGGTTAGTCCCAAAAATAATATAAAAGTGTATAATAAAGCCCAATAATGTCCAACAGAATATAATATAGCATGGAACAATAAAAAATTATAGATATGTTGGAGACGTATCAAGCATCCCCAAGCTTAATTCCTGCTCGTCCTCGAGTAGGTAAATGATAAAAACAATTTTTTTCATGTGGAATGCTACTTGGCATAATTTCAATGTAATTCTTCTTAATTGTGGTATGAATATTCAGATCCGAAAGATTCAAGATAAAAGATCAATATTGACATAAAAATAATAATACTTCAAGCATACTAACTAAGCAATTATGTCCTCTCAAAATAACATGGGCAAAGAAAGTTCATCCCTACAAAATCATATAGTTTATTCGTGCTCCATTTTCGTCACACAAGAATGCTCTCATCATGCACAACCCCGATGACAAGCCAAGCAATTGTTTCATACTTTAGTAATCTCAAACTTTTTCAACCTTCACGCAATATATGAGCGTGATCCATGGATATAGCACTATGGGTGGAATAGAATATAATGATGGGGGTTATGTGGAGAAGACAAAAGGGAGAAAGTCTCACATCAACGAGGCTAATCAATGAGCTATGGAGATGCCCACGATTGATGTTAATGCAAGGAGTAGGGATTGCCATGCAACGGATGCACTAGAGCTATAAATATATGAAAGCTAAACAAAAGAAACTAAGTGGGTGTGCATCCAACTTGCTTGCTCACGAAGACCTAGGGCATTTGAGGAAGCCCATTGTTGGAATATACAAGCCAAGTTCTATAATGAAAAGTTCCCACTAGTATATGAAAGTGACAAAACAAGAGACTCTATCATGAAGATTATGGTGCTACTTCGAAGCACAAGTGTAGTAAAAAGGATAGTAACATTGTCCCTTCTCTCTTTTTCTCTCAATTTTTTGGGCCTTCTCTCTTTTTTTACCGCACTTGGGACAATGCTCTAGAAAATGATGATCATCACACTTCTATTTATTTACAACTCAATGATTACAACTCGATACTAGAACAAAGTATGACTCTATATGAATGCCTCCGGCGGTGTACCGGGATATGCAATGAACCAAGAGTGACATGTATGAAAGAATTATGAATGGTGGCTTTGCCAAAAATACTATGTCAACTACATGATCATGCAAAACAATATGGCAATGATGAAAGTGTCATGATAAACGGAACAGTGGAAAGTTGCATGGCAATATATCTCGGAATGGCTATGGAAATGCCATAATAGGTAGGTATGGTGGCTGTTTTGAGGAAGATATAAGGAGGTTTATTTGTGAAAGAGCGTATCACATCACGGGGTTTGGATGCACTGGCGAAGTTTGCACCAACTCTCAATATGAGAAAGGGCAATGTACGGTACCGAAGAGGCTAGCAATGATGGAAAGGTGAGGGTGCGTATAATCCATGGACTCAACATTAGTCATAAAGAACTCACATACTTATTGCAAAAATCTACAAGTCATCAAAAACCAAGCACTACGCGCATGCTCCTAGGGGGATAGATTGGTAGGAAAAGACCATCGCTCGTCCCCGACCGCCACTCATAAGGAGGACAATCAAAGAACACCTCATGTTTCAAATTTGTTACATAACGTTTACCATACGTGCATGCTACGGGACTTGCAAACTTCAACACAAGTATTTCTCAAATTCACAACTACTCAACTAGCACAACTTTAATATCACTACCTCCATATCTCAAAACAATCATCAAGCATCAAACTTCTCTTAGTATTCATCACACTCATAAGAAAGTTTTTACTAGTCTTGAATACCTAGCATATTAGGATTATTTAAGAAAATTACCATGCTGTTTAGGGACTCTCAAAATAATATAAGTGAAGTATGAGAGAATAGTAGTTTCTATAAAACAAAAGTTACCACCGTGCTCTAAAAGATATAAGTGAAGTACTAGAGCAAAAACTATATAACTCAAAAGATATAAGTGAAGCACATAGAGTATTCTAATAATTTCCGAATCATGTGTGTCTCTCTCAAAAGGTGTGGACAGCTAGGATGAATGTGGTAAACTAAAAAGCAAAGACTCAAATCATACAAGACACTCCAAGCAAAACACATATCATGTGGTGAATAAAAATATAGCTCCAAGTAAAATTACCGATGGAAGTAGACAAAAGAGGGGATGCCTTCCGGGGCATCCCCAAGCTTTGGCTTTTTGGTGTCCTTAGATTATCTTGGGGTGTCATGGGCATCCCCAAGCTTAGGCTCTTGCCGCTCCTTGTTCCATAATCCATCAAATCTTTTACCCAAAACTTGAAAACTTCACAACACAAAACTTAACAGAAAATTCTCGTGAGCTCCGTTAGCGAAAGAAAACAAAACACCACATCAAAGTACTATAATGAAATCATTATTTATTTATATTGGTGCTAAACCTACTGTATTCCAACTTCTCTATTGTTTATAAACTATTTTACTAGCCATAGATTCATCAAAATAAGCAAACAACACATGAAAAACAGAATCTGTCAAAAACAGAACAGTCTGTAGTAATCTGTAACTAACGCAAACTTCTGGAACTCCAAAAATTCAGCCAAAATAGGAAGAACTAGAAAATTTGTTTATTGATCAGAATCAATTGGAATCAATATTTTATCACGTCCTGGTGATTTTTAACAATTATTTTCGTGAACAGAAAGTTTCTGGAATTTTCAGCAAGATCAAATAACTATCATCCAAGAAGATCCTATAGGTTTAACTTGGCACAAACACTAATTAAAACATAAAAACAAGTCTAACCAGAGGCTAGATCAAAGATTTATTCCTAAACAGAAGGAAAAAGCAAAAAAACTAAAAATAAAATTGGGTTGCCTCCCAACAAGCGCTATCGTTTAACGCCCCTAGCTAGGCATAAAAACAAGGATAGATCTAGGTATTGCCATCTTTGGTGGGCAATTCTTCAATGAGACATCTATCATCCTTAGGAGTTTTTTTATTAATTATCAAACTTCTAGGCACATAACCGCAAAATTCATTTGTAGCAAATGGTTCCTTAGTGATAGCAAAGATATTGGGATGAATACTTATAGATTTGAGATCCGCAGTTTCCTTGCTAGAGGATTCACCCTTATTTTTAGGAACATACATAAGCTTGGCAATTTTAGTTGGAGGACTTGGAGTATTCTTTACGGAAGAAAAAGCGGTTCCCAAGTTGGTAATGATACCCTCAAGTTTATCGATTGTAGTGGAATCCTGATTTATTCTTTCATTAACTATGGGTTCCTTCTCCTTAATATTTTTCGAAGTGACTCCTACTTTGGATCCATATTGGGTAATTTGGTTGTGGATATTTTTATCCAAATTTTCAATTAACTCTACGGTAGCAACTTTATTTTCAATAATTTCAAGTCTTTGCATTACATGCTCCAAAGTTAACATAGTTCCATTAACCAAAAGAGGGGGTAAGCCAAACAAATCTATCATAGCATTATAAGAATCAAAAGTATGGCTACCCAAAAAATTCCCTCCAGTAATGGTATCAAGGATATATCTGTACCAAGGAGTAGCGCCTACATAAAAATTGCGGAGAAGAACGGAAGTAGATTGCTTCCTGGTAGATCTATTTTGAGCATTGCAAATTCTATACCAAGCGTCTTTTAGATTTTCTCCTTCCCTTTGCTTAAAATTAAGAACTTCATTTTTGGGAGACAATGGAGAAGATAGGGGACTAGCCATAATGACAAGCAAGCAATCCAACACACGAGCAAATGAAAAGCAAGCGAAAAAGAGGCGAACAGAAAAGAGAGGGCGAATAAAATGGCAAGGGTGAAGTGCGGGAGAGGAAAACGAGAGGCAAATGGCAAATAATGTAATGCGGGAGATAAGGGTTTGTGATGGGTACTTGGCATGTAGACTTTTGCGTAGACTCCCCGGCAACGGTGCCAGAAATCCTTCTTGCTACATCTTGAGCACTGCATTGGTTTTCCCTTGAAGAGGAAAGGGTGATGCAGCAAAGTAGCGTAAGTATTTCCCTCAGTTTTTGAGAACCAAGGTATCAATCCAGTAGGAGGCCACGCACGAGTCCCTCGCACCTACACAAACAAATAAATCCTCGCAACCAACGCGATAAGGGGTTGTTAATCCCTACACTGTCACTTACGAGAGTGAGATCTGATAGATATGATAGGATAATATTTTTGGTATTTTTATGATAAAGATGCAAAGTAAAGTAAACAAAATAAAAACGGTGTCAGAAATAGCTTGTTGTCGGGAGATTAAATATGATGGAAAATAGACCCGGGGCCATAGGTTTCACTAGTGGCTTCTCTCAAGAGCATAAGTATTTACAGTGGGTGAACAAATTACTGTTGAGCAATTGACAGAATTGAGCATAGTTATGAGAATATCTAGGTATGATCATATATATAGGCATCACGTCCGAGACATGTAGACCGACTCCTGCCTGCATCTACTACTATTACTCCACACATCGACCGCTATCCAGCATGCATCTAGAGTATTAAGTTCATGAGAACAGAGTAATGCTTTAAGCAAGATGACATGATGTAGAGGGATAAACTCATGCAATACGATATAAACCCCATCTTGTTATCCTCGATGGCAATAGTACAATACATGCCTTGCTGCCCCTACTGTCACTTGGAAAGGACACCGCAAGAATTAACCCAAAGCTAAGCACTTCTCCCATTGCAAGAAAGATCAATATAGTAGGCCAAACCAAACTGATAATTCGAAGAGACTTGCAAAGATAACCAATCATACATAAAAGAATTCAGGGAAGATTCAAATATTGTTCATAGATAAACTTGATCGTAAACCCACAATACATCGGTCTCAACAAACACACCGCAAAAGAAGATTACATCGAATAGATCTCCACAAGAGAGGGGGAGAACATTGGTTTGAGATCCAAAAAGAGAGAAGAAGCCATCTAGCTAATAACTATGGACCCGAAGGTTTGAGGTAAACTACTCACACTTCATCGGAGAGGCTATGGTGTTGATGTAGAAGCCCTCCGTGATCGATGCCCCCTCCGGCGGAGCTCCGGAACAGGCCCCAAGATGGGATCTCACGGGTACAGAAGGTTGCGGCAGTGGAATTAGGTTTTTGGCTCCATATGTGGTAGTTTGGGGGTACGTAGGTATATATAGGAGGAAGAAGTACGTCGGTGGAGCAACGTGGGGCCCACGAGGGTGGAGGGTGCGCCTGGGGGGGGGGGGTAGGCGCGCCCCCTACCTCGTGCCCTCCTGGTTGATGTCTTGACGTAGGGTCCAAGTCCTCTGGATCACGTTCGTTCCGCAAATCACGTTCCCGAAGGTTTCATTCCGTTTGGACTCCGTTTGATATTCTTTTTCTGCGAAACTCTGAAATAGGCAAAAAACAACAATTCTGGGTTGGGCCTCCGGTTAATAGGTTAGTCCCAAAAATAATATGAAAGTGTATAATAAAGCCCAATATGTCCAAAACAGAATATAATATAGCATGGAACAATAAAAAATTATAGATACATTGGAGACGTATCAAACCTCTCTATTTAAAACATGCTATATCAAAACAACCACAACTTTCGCATGCGAGCTCGAAATTCGACGAAATCAAGTTTGTTGGAAAGCTAAGGACAAGAGAAAACACACTATTGATAGAAATATCAAGAAATAGCAATTGGGAAAATACCCCAAATAAAAGGGTGAGAACCCTTTCTCAATTAAGACCGGTAAAACCTCCAACACCGAAAACACAAAAGGAGATGCATATGAAATCGGTTTTCGATGAACTCGAGCTTGTCAAGAAGATGACCATGAGATCCAAATCTCACAAGGAGAAGAACCAAACAAGAACCAAGAGAGATGATGCAAGGATGCAATGGTTTGAGCTCTCGACGAACGATACGATCAAGCTACTCACTAGAGAGCCCCCCTTGATAGTACGGCAATCGATCCTACAACCCGGTCACCCAACTACCACTATGAGACTGGTAAAATAGAAAACCTATCAAGGGAAAACCTTTGCCTTGCACATAGTCCACTTGAGTTAGATGACGACGATCTTGACTTCCTCAAGTTGGACCACCTTTCTTGATTGTGTTGGCTCGATGAAGACTAGTTGATTTCTCCCCCATACTCCACTATGGGTGAGCCACTCTTCGGCACATCTTCACAATTCCATTGACAACACAATGGATGGAAAGCTTCAAGCTTGATTGCTCCCCCATACTCCATTGTGGGTGAGCCACTTTTCGTGTTGCTCCACTTGAACTTGCACACTGCAAACTTGATGACGATCACCACTTGATGCCATCCTCCATGGGTTGTATGAGATCTTCCTCTTGACGCAAGACCATGGAAACATACCTAACCCACAAAGAACTCTCACGTAGACCATGGGTTAGTACACAAAGCGTAATGGACAATGGTTACCATACCATGGGATCACTTGGTCCCTCTCGGTACAACTTGTGCGCTTTGTGTGTTGATCAACTTGAATCACTCTCTGTACTTAGTCTTGATCAACCTTGAATATTTCCAACTCTCTTCATTAGGATGATGTCTTGAAGGTAAACTTGAATGTTCACACAATCTTCTTCTTCAATACATGCTTGCAATAAGCTCAACTCTCACATGACCAATCTTTGGATAATTCCTTGAAAAGCACTTTGGCCATCTCATAAACTCCTTGAAACCAACACATGGACTTCAAGACATTCCTATGGACAAATCCTTCAAATATAACTCAAGGCAACCGTTAGTCCATAGAGATTGTCATCAATTACCAAAACCACACATGGGGGCACCGCATGTCCTTTCAAGGTTCCTGGTCGGCAGCCTGGGTTAGCAGGGTGGATGTCGTTTGAGCTTTTGTTTGTGTTTCATCCGTAGTCGGATGTTGTTCTCATGTATGGTGTTGATGTATTCATGTGGCATTGTATGCCTTGTATGTATCCCCAACTATTATGTAATGGTACGATGTAATGATATCCACCTTGCTAAAGCGTGTCAATATGCAGTTTTATCCTTGGTGGGACCTTCGAGTTCCTTTAGGATAGAGTCGCATATTGGGCATGATGAGTTGGTGTCGGAGCCACGACCGACCATAGGAGCCCCCTTGATTGATCGTAGTTGGCCGTTGTTGAGTCTAGAAGAAAAACTTTTTTGGAGTCTAGTTATATCGGAAAGTAGGAATTCTTTTTACTCCTCAGCCCCTTCGTCGCTCTGGTAAGGAATCTTGACGTAGGTGTTTTGAATTACTCCTCTTCCCCTTCAAATTTTTTTAGGATCACGCAGTTAGTTTTCGTTTGTTGCGATGTCAGCTCTTTCATCCGGTGCATTTCTCGTCAAGTTGATTCGATCCTCTTCATATTTTGCAAGATCAGTCCTTAGTTCTTTCTCAACCGACGTTGTTTCCACATCCGGAGTTGTCTATATTTTTCCCACCCACCCACCCCTTTTCTTCTTGAAGCCGGAGTCCGTAATCGAGTATCCATCCTACTCGTGCGAAACCTCTGCATTCTTTCCTCATTGATTTTAACCGGTGCTTTTCTCTTCAAGTTATTCATCGGTTCCCCGTTCCAAGTTGCCTTTGTTTTTCCCGCCCTCCCACCCCTTTGTCTGCCCGGAGTCTGAGCCTCTATTCGAGCATCAATTTCATTCTGGCGGAGCCTCTTCAGTCTTTCCTCAATTATCTCAATGGATGAATTCTCGTCTAGTTCATCATTATTTGTCTCATTTTCTTCTCTGGTGGATCCAATTCAATTTTTTGGTGTTGATCATATTCTTTCCCTCGGCTGAAGTGTTTCCCCTTTCTCGTTCGCCTCTCGCCAGTTTACCCTTCTGGAGTGCTCAAGACATCTCAGAAGATTCATGTTTGCATTCAATTAATTCGAGGTTGTCACCTCATTTGATTCTTTCAATCGTTCTGGTGCGTCATTTCTCATTCAAACAATCCTTTCCAACGGTGTTTCTTTTTAGTGGGCCCTAACCCACAGGTCTTTTCCCAAGATCTTACCTGACTCTTCTAGTTTTCCCATAGTTATTCTCAAATTCTTTTCTAAGTTTGACGTAAGTATGGATTTCATCAGTCATACGCCTTCTCCAAGTTCGATTTCAAATTATTTTCATTGTTGGCTCAACCGCTTCATTTTTCATTCTCTCGGAGTGCTTCAACAATTTTGGGTGATGTTCTCATCATCTTTCTCAACATTTGAAGACCGAATAAGAGTTTTTTTCCTCTAAATCTTGTCCGTTCTCCCGGAGAATTGTGGTGCTATCTTGATGTTATCCTCTCAAATTGTTTCCAATTGTGCAATTCTTTTCTTACCCATCCGGAGTATATCAGGAGTTGTCTTCCGTTTCGACTCTCCGGAGGCCTTCATTTTGGAATATTTCTTCGTTCCAAGGTTTCAGCATTGTTCGTTCCCTTATTTGTCCCGGTGCTTCGTTCAAGCATTCTTTAATCAGTTCGCGGTCTCTTCGTTCTCTTGCATCTTGATTCACTCAAGTATCTTCGTTCATTTTCATTGTCACCGTGGTTCATTTAAGATGTTCACTTCCGTTCTTATGATATCAATTCATTCATTCTTTCCAGTCCTAGCGGCGGTTCATGAAGACCTTCCCAAGTTTTGCGCGATATCTCCCTTAATCTTTTCCAGCGTGAATAAGTTGTATGCAATCCATTGCTTCTCATCAATTTAATTGGTGGAGGATAAGCATAACATAATTCTTATTCTTCTTTCATCAAGTTGATTAATCTCTTCTTTTTGGAGTTTGTTCATCATATCACAATCTCGGTTCGAAGTGTTTCCATCTTTTCTTTTCCGGAGTTCAAAGTTTCCCCGGTTGTCTCGTCGGAACCTTCATCTAAATCATCGCAAGGCTTTAATCTTATTCTTTTCATCCTTCAATTCTATCTCATCATCCTTTTGTTATCAGAGTTCTTCACGGTGGTGCGTTAAGGATTTAATTCATTCTTCAAGTGTTCATGAAGATTCTTGTTGGAGGAGCGCAAGTATCTTTTCTTCTTGCATCTCGAAGTGCAATTAACTCTCCGCATTCTTTTGAAGTGGAGTTTTGCATTTCTTCGTTCTTCTCAGCTATTCAATCATTTCCGTTTGTGGCCAGTTATCACCTCATAATTTTGACATGTTATCCATAAGCCCACAACAAGCTTATTCTTTCGTTGTTGAATTTCCAACAACTCCGTTCAATCCTTCTTTGCAAGGATGCTTCTCAATTCAACTATGGTGCAAGTTGTCTTTTGTTTCCCCCTTTCTTTTCTGTCCAATGATTTACTTTCTATTCTTTAGTTCCGGAGGCATGGTGCTGTTACTCTCTTTGATCCATTATTTCGTTCCTCCATGACCCTTTTATTTCCTTGTTTATTTATTTACCGGAGTGTGGCGTCCTCTTTTGAAATCTCTTATCTTGTCTACCTCTCCTTTTTCTCTTATACCGGGATGCTATCCCAAATCTTTCATTCTTATACCTTTTCTATCTTGTTCTAACCGGAGTGGTTCAGAGTCTCTTGTTCCTTGAACTTTTGATTCTTGTCATAATCACCGTTCCTCTTTTCTACCCGAGTGCTCTCGTTCTTGTTCATCTTCTCTCTTGCGCTCTTGTTTTACCTCATCCTTTTTTTTCGTCTGTCTTGTTCCTAAGATCAAGGGACGAGATCATCTGTTAGTGGAGGAGAGTTGTAACGCCCCGAGATCGATGCTCTAGATGCCTTCCATTTATTTTAGTTGTTGCCATGTGTTTATTATGGTTGTTGCATTATCATAATTATTTTGCATATTTCATCCCTCTATGTTGATGCCATGACCATGTTGAGTGCCTTGTCATATATGCATCTTGCTTAGAATTTCATTTACTTTCGTAATATTCAACTTTCTTCCATGTTAAAAATGTTTATATGGCTGTTTGCATTAATTTGCATAAAGGACATGTTAAAATGGTTTATTTCATAACTTAATAACCGTAGCTCTAATTTAAATAAACTATATATGCAAATGGGGTAGAACAATGCATAGATTAACTTGCTGCACTTTATTTTGCTGTTTAACAACATTAAAATTATGTATAGGGTAGAACAGTACCAAATTCGAAATATGCATATGAGGATTTTTCCGGAGTTGTTGCTTGTTGTTCCGGCCTCATTTAAACTTGCATAGATAGGTAGTTTAATTATGCTTCACCTCTTTCCATGTTAATCAACATTTAATATTGTTGGGTACCCAAACGGTGGTGAACTAAATAGTTGAATCTGGTGTTTCATCAATACGCAACTCGTTGCATTTTGAGCTCCACTTAAATTGTAGTATTGTTTGTTGCACTTTGCCATGCCATGCCTCATTAAACCAAACATGCATCATACTTGGTTGTGCATCATGCCATGTTTATGTGTTGGTTGTTTACTATGTTGTTTGCTTCTTTCCGCTTGTGCTTCTTCCCGATAGTTCATGTTTCGTTGTGATCGTGAGGATTCGTTCGACTTCGCTTGGTTCGTCTATGCCGTTCGTCTTCTTCATGGACTCGTTCTTCTTCCTAGCGGGATTTCAGGCAAGATGACCGTCACCTTGGATCTCACTACTATCTTTGCTATGCTAGTTGTCTTGATGCTATCGCTATGTCGCGCTACCTACCACTTGTTTATCAAGCCTCCCAAATTGCCATGATATCCTCTAACCTTTTCACCCTTCCTAGCAAACCGTTGTTTGGCTATGTTACCGCTTTGCTCAACCCCTCTTATAGCGTTGCTAGTTGCAGGTGCAGTTGCAAGTTGTTCCATGTTGGGACATGGATATCATGGATAATATGGGATATCACAATATCTCTTATTTAACTAATGCACATATATACTTGGTAATGGGTGGAAGGCTCGGCCTTATGCCTAGTGTTTTGTTCCACTCTTGTCGCCCTAGTTTCCATCATACCGGTGTTATGTTCCTTGATTTTGCGTCGCTAACACGGTGAGGGGTATGGGGCCCTCTTGACAGTTCGCTTTGAATAAAACTCTTCCAGCAAGGCCCAACATTGGTTTTAACATTTGCCATAATAATATTGAACTAAATAATTAACTGGCATAGGGCGTCATGAACCCGAGGATTTTTCTACATACAGGGAGGGGCTAGTGCTGATGGTGTTGGTCCCAAATGGGCAGACTGCGGGGCCGCCTAGGGGAAACTCGAGGTATTTTGTATATACCTGTAGGCTGACCCATCCGGACGTTGCCTGAGACGAGATACGCGCGGCTACTATGAGAGTGTCGACACGCCGTGAGGCTTTGCTGGATTAGTTTTACCGTTGTCGAAATGTCTTGTGCACCGGGATTCCGAGTCTGATCGGAGGGTCCCGCGATGGAGGACTGTCTCCGCAGATCGTGAGCTTGTCATGGGCTAAGTTGGGACACCCCTGCAGGGTTTAAACTTTCAAAAGCCGTGCCCGTAGTTATGTGGCAGATGGGAATTTGTTAATATCTGATTGTAGAAGACTTGAAGTAAACTCAATTAAAATACACCAACCGCGTTGCGTAACCGTGATTGTCTCTTTTTGGGGAAGTTCGAGAGGAGGAAACGGTGGAGTTATGTTTGAACGTAAGTAGTTCAGGATCACTTCTTGATCATCACTAGTTTGCGACCATTGCGTAGTTTCTCATCTTATTCTTGTACTCGTAAGTTAGCCACCATAAAATGCTTAGTCGATCGCTGCAACCTCACCACTTATCCATTCCATACCCGTTAAGCTTTGATACTCTTGATACCCATGGTAATGGGATTGCTGAGTCCTCGTGGCTCACAGATTACTACACCAACAGTTGCAGGTACAGGTAATGTGATGATCATGACGCAAGAGCGATGTTTGCTTGTTTTGGAGTTCTTCCTCTTCTTTGTCGATCTTGGGTTAGGTTCCTGGTCGGCAGCCTGGGCTAGCAGGGTGGATGTCGTTTGAGCTTTTGTTTGTGTTTCATCCGTAGTCGGATGTTGTTCTCATGTATGGTGTTGATGTATTCATGTGGCATTGTATGCCTTGTATGTATCCCCAACTATTATGTAATGGTACGATGTAATGATATCCACCTTGCCAAAGCGTGTCAATATGCGGTTCTATCCTTGGTGGGACCTTCGAGTTCCTCTAGGATAGAGTCGCATATTGGGCGTGACATGAAGCCAAAAGATATAAGTTTAATAATGATAGTGCAACTTATTTGTGGCACTGCTGTTTAGGTCATATTGGTGTAAAGCGCATGAAGAAACTCCGTGCTGATGGGTTTTTGGAATCACTTGATTATGAATCACTTGATGCTTGCGAACCATGCCTCATGGGCAAGATGATTAAGACTCTGTTCTCTGGAACAATGGAGCAAGCAACAGACTTGTTGGAAAAATACATACTGATGTATGCGGTCCGATGAGTGTTGATGCTCGCAGCGGGTATCGTTATTTTCTGACCTTCATAGATGATTTGAGCAGATATGGGTATATCTACTTGATGAAATATAAGTCTGAAACATTTGAAAAGTTCAAAGAATTTCGGAGTGAAGTGGAAAATCATCGTAACAAGAAAGTAAAGTTTCTACAATCTGATAGTGCATGAGAATATTTGAGTTATGAGTTTGGTCTTCATTTGAAACAATGCGGAATAGTTTCGCAACTCACGCCACCCGGAACACCACAGCGTAATGGTGTGTCCGAGCGTCGTAATCGTACTTTACTAGATATGGTGTGACCTATGATGTCTCTTACTGATTTACCGCTATCGTTTTGGGGTTATGCTTTAGAGACAGCTGCATTCACATTAAATAGGGCACCATCTAAATCCGTTGAGACGGCACCTTATGAATTGTTGTTTGGCAAGAAACCCAAGTTGTCGTTTCTTAAAGTTTGGGGCTGCGATGCTTATGTGAAAAAGCTTCAACCTGATAAGGTCGAACCCAAATCGGAGAAATGTGTCTTCATAGGATACCCAAAGGAGACTGTTGGGTACACCTTCTTTCACAGATCCGAAGGCAAGATATTCGTTGCTAAGAATGGATCCTTTCTAGAGAAGGAGTTTCTCTTGAAAGAAGTGAGTGGGAGGAAAGTAGAACTTGATGAGGTAATTGTACCTTCTCCCGAGTTGGAATGTAGTACATCACAGAAGTCAGTTCCAGTGATTCCTACACCAACTAGTGAGGAAGCTAATGATGATGATCATGAAACTTCTGATCAAGTTACTACCGAACCTCGTAGGTCAACCAGAGTAAGATCCGCACCAGAGTGGTACGATAATCCTATTCCGGAGGTCATATTATTTGACCATGACAAACCTATGAACTATGAGGAAGCGGTGATGAGCCCAGATTCCGCAAAATGGCTTGAGGCCATGAAATCTGAGATGGGATCCATGTATGAGAACAAAGTGTGGACTTTGGTTGACTTGCCCAATGATCGGCAAGCCATAGAGAATAAATGGATCTTCAAGAAGAAGACTGACGCTGACGATAATGTTACTATATACAAAGCTCGACTTGTTGCGAAAGGTTTTCGACAAGTTCAAGGAGTTGACTACGATGAGACCTTCTCACCCGTAGCGATGCTTAAGTCCATCCGAATCATGTTAGCAATTGCCGCATTTTATGATTATGAAATTTGGCAAATGGATGTCAAAACTACATTCCTTAATGGATATCTTAAAGAAGAGTTGTATATGATGCAACCAGCAGGTTTTATCGATCCAAAAGGTGCTAACAAAGTGTGTAAGCTCCAGCGATCCATTTATGGACTGGTGCAAGCATCTCGGAGTTGGAGTATACGCTTTGATAGTGTGATCAAAGCATATGGTTTTATACAGACTTTTGGAGAAGCCTGTATTTACAAGAAAGTGAGTGGCAGCTCTGTAGCATTTCTGATATTATATGTGGATGACATATTGTTGATCGGAAATGATACTGAATTTCTGAATAGCATAAAAGGATACTTGAATAAGAATTTTTCAATGAAAGACCTCGGTGAAGCTGCTTATATATTGGGCATCAAGATCTATAGAGATAGATCAAGATGCTTAATTGGACTTTCACAAAGCACATACCTTGATAAAGTTTTGAAGAAGTTCAAAATGGATCAAGCAAAGAAAGGGTTCTTGCCAGCATTCCAAGGTGTGAAATTCAGTCAGACTCAATGCTCGACCACTGCAGAAGATAGAGAGAAAATTAAAGTCATTCCCTATGCTTCAGCCATAGGTTCTATCATGTATGCAATGTTGTGTACCAGACCTGATGTGTGCCTTGCTATTAGTATAGCAGGGTGGTACCAAAGTAATCCAGGAGTGGATCACTGGACAGCAGTCAAGAACATCCTGAAATACCTAAAAAGAACTAAGGATATGTTTCTCGTTTATGGAGGTGATAAAGAGCTCGTCGTAAACGGTTACGTTGATGCAAGCTTTGACACTGATCCAGATGACTCCAAGTCACAAACCGGATACGTATTTTTATTGAATGGTGGAGCTGTTAGTTGGTGCAGTTCCAAGCAGAGCGTCGTGGCGGGATCTACGTGTGAAGCGGAGTACATAGCTGCTTCGGAAGCAGCGACTGAAGGAGTCTAGATGAAGGAGTTCATATCGATCTAGGTGTTATACCTAGTGCATCGGGTCCAATGAAAATATTTTGTGACAATACTGGTGCAATTGCCTTGGCAAAGGAATCCAGATTTCACAAGAGAACCAAGCACATCAAGAGACGCTTCAATTCCATCCGCGATTAGGTCAAGGAGGGAGACATAGAGATTTGCAAGATACATACGGATCTGAATGTTGCAGACCCGTTGACTAAGCCTCTCTCACGAGCAAAACATGATCAGCACCAAGACTCCATGGGTGTTAGAATCATTACTGTGTAATCTAGATTATTGACTCTAGTGCAAGTGGGAGACTGAAGGAAATATGCCCTAGAGGCAATAATAAAGTTGTTATTTATATTTCCTTAGATCATGATAAATGTTTATTATTCATGCTAGAATTGTATTAACCGTAAACTTAGTACATGTGTGAATACATAGACAAATTGAGTGTCATTAGTATGCCTCTACTTGACTAGCTAGTTAATCAAAGATGGTTAAGTTTCCTAGCCATGTACATGAGTTGTCATTTGATTAATGGGATCACATCATTAGAGAATGATGTGATTGACTTGACCCATCCATTAGCTTAGCACTATGATCGTGTAGTTTATTGCTATTGCTTTCTTCATAACTTATACATGTTCCTATGACTATGAGATTATGCAACTCCCGAATACCGGAGGAACACTTAGTGTGCTAACAAACGTCACAATGTAACTGGGTGATTATAAAGATGCTCTACAGGTGTCTCCGATGGTGTTTATTGAGTTGGCATAGATCGAGATTAGGATTTGTCACTTCGATTGTCGGAGAGGTATCTCCGGGCCCTCTCGGTAATACACATCACTATAAGCCTTGCAAGCAATGTGACTAATGAGTTAGTTACGGGATGATGCATTACGGAACGAGTAAAGAGACTTGCCGGTAACGAGATCGAACTAGGTATTGAGATACCGACGATCGAATCTCGGGCAAGTAACATACCGATGACAAAGGGAACAACGTATGTTGTTATGCGGTTTGACCGATAAAGATCTTCGTAGAATATGTAGGAACCAATATGAGCATCCAGGTTCCGCTATTGGTTATTGACCGGAGATGAGTCTCGGTCATGTCTACATAGTTCTCGAACCTGTAGGGTCCGCACGCTTAACATTCGATGACGATTGGTATTATGAGTTTATGTGGTTTGATGTACCTGTTCGGAGTCCCGAATGTGATCACAGACATGACGAGGAGTCATGAAATGGTCGAGACATAAAGATCGATATATTGGAAGGCTATGTTTGGACATCGGAATGGTCCCGGGTGAGTTCGGGCATTTACTGGAGTACCGGGGGGTTACCGGAACCCCCCGGGGAGTCATTGGGCCTTAATGGGCCTTAGTGGGAGAGAGATGAGGACGCGGCCAAAGTGGGGGCGCGCCCCCCAATCCCAATCCGAATTGGGAGGGGGCCGGCCCCCCTTTCATTCTCTCCCTCTCCCTCTTCCTTCTTCTCCTACTCCAACTAGGGAAGGGGGGAATCCTACTCCCACCGGGAGTAGAACTCCTCCCTTGGGCGCGCCATGAGAAGGCCGACCCTCCCCTCCTCCACTCCTTTATATACGGGGGAGGGGGGCACCCCATAGACACACAAGTTGATTGTTTAGCCGTGTGCTGTGCCCCCCTCCATAGATTTCCACCTCGGTCATATCATTGCAGTGCTTTGGCGAAGCCCTGCGCCGGTAGCTTCATCATCACCGTCACCACGCCCTCGTGCTGACGAAACTCTCCCTTGACCTCAGCTGGATCTAGAGTTCGTGGGACGTCACCGAGCTGAACGTGTGCAGATCACGGAGGTGCCGTATCTTCGGTGCTAGGATCAGTCGGATCATGAAGACGTATGACTACATCAACCGCGTTGTCATAACGCTTCCGCTTACGGTCTACGAGGGTACGTGGATATCACTCTCCCCTCTCGTTGCTATGCATCACCAAGATAGATCTTGCGTGTGCGTAGGATTTTTTTTTGAAATTACTAGTTCCCCAACAGAAAGATCTCCACCGTAATAAGTTGATGGAAAAGACGGAGACAGAGACAGAGGAGGGGAAAGGGGCAGAAAAGTCAACAAGAAGGAGGAGAATTATTGCCCCCCTTCTTGCTTCACCTTATGTGCGAAGGAGATCGATCAATTCATCAAGTGCCTTATGGGAATCAAAGTCAGTTCCCATTACTGTGGGAAGATAAGCAGATTTCTAGACCCCAAGAAGAAAAGGTTCAGCGGGATGAAGTTTCATGACTGTCATGTCATGATGACGCAGATACTCCCGGTTGCCGTTAGAGGGATAATGGAGAAGCACGTCTGTGACACGCTTACTGGTCTCTGCAACTTCTTCGATGTTATATCTCGAAAGTCCATAAGTGTGAAGCAGCTCCGAAGGCTACAGGAAGAGATCGTTGTCATACTATGTGAGCTTGAGATGTACTTCCCGCCCGCGTTCTTTGACGTCATGGTGCATCTGTGTGTCCACATCGTGGATGACATTATCGACCTCGGGCCGACATTCCTTCACAGCATAATGTCGTTCGAGAGGATGAATGGGGTCATCAAAGGATTCATTCGTAACATGTCCCGTCCCGAAGGGAGCATCGTCCAGGGGTATCTGACGCATGAGTGCGTCTCCTTTTGGGAGAATTATATAAGCGTCGGAGACCCTGTTGTTGGTTTGCCCGTCAAGAAGCACGATGGGAAGCTCGAAGGAGATGGTCACAACAACGGCCAAAGGGAATTGCACATGGACTACTCGGATCGACAGAACGACTTTGACAGGGCTAACTTAGTAGTGCTACAACACCTAGATGTGGTAGATGATTATGTGGCCCAACACAAAGAAACCATCGCAAAGAAGTACCGTGATAAGGGGATGCTCAATACGGACGACGGAGTTACTGTAGAGCACAACGCCACTTCCTTGTGTTGGTTTAAACAACAAGTACTTGAAAATCCCCCGGAAGAGGGTAGTTCGGACGGATTGCTCATACACGCCTTAGCACATGGCCCCGCGCCCAAGCTCGCGACCTATCAATCCTACGATATCAATGGGTACACGTTCTACACAGAGGCCAAAGACATGGACAGTGATTACCAGAACTCCGGGGTGAAAATTCAATGCGTGACCGACGCCAATGTCACAACTGAAAGATTCTACGGAAGGGTCGAAGAGATCTGGGAGCTTGACTATGCTGGAATGCATGATGCGACGATGTTCCGTGTCAGATGGGCCAAGGACGTCGTAAGAGAAAACAAGTATTTCACCACCATGTCTATACCCGACGCGAAGAGCACTCCCGTGAACGTTAACGTCATCGCCAAAAATGAGCCATGGGTACATGCTAAGCACGTGACACAATGCTTCTTCATAACTGACCAGGCCAATCCCAGCTGTGTTGTCGTGAGGAGATCCAAAAGGAGCACGTGACACAATGCTTCTTCATAACTGACCAGGAAGACTACAACCAATACGACAACCCGATGAGGGAAGATGATGATGACGATGAAGCATACGTGGAAAGAAGAATCAATACTACATTACCTAAGAAAGATCGTACTCCATGGCTCCGGAAAAGTCACAAGGAGGGGCTCAATTACTCGGCAACGAAGAAGAAAGGGAAGAAGCTCAATGTGAAACGTCGTCGACGCAGCTGATCAGAAACCTACATTTATATATATATATATATATATATATATATATATATATTTTGTGTACGCACTTAAGTAACCGTTATCGATCAACTGATATGTTACCACCACATGCATGGTTCCGGTGATATTCGCCCAGTGGGGGAGAGGGAGACGCGATCGTCGGGAGAAAAATAAAAAAACAAAAACAAAAGGGAGAAAGCAGTACAAAAGAAAAAAGAAAAGTAAACAGACGAGAAAAGGAAAATAATAAAAGAAAAGAAAACTAAAAACTATAAAAGGAAAAGAATAAAAATTGGAACAGTTAGCAGTAGCGCTGGATTGTAACCCAGCGCTATAGCTAGCTATAGCGCTGGGTTCTAAAAAAGCGCTACTACTATGTGCCATTAGCAGTGGCGCTGCTTTACAACCCAGCGCTATAGCTAAGTTAGCTATAGCGGTGGTTCACAATCCAGCGCTACTACTATTTTGAGTTAACCCGCGAGGGCTTAAATTTTTCCAAGTCCGCCAAGTCCCAATTCCCCCACTCTCCCCACCCTCTTCCCCCACTATGTCACCGCTGCCGTCGCCCTGCCCGCCCTCGCGCCGTCCATCGCCCTGGCCACCGTCAACCTCGTCGCCGGCCATCTCCCGAGCCCGCCCTCGACCTCACCGTTGTCTCCCCTGCCCGCCCTCGACCACAACGCCGCCCCCGCCTCTCCCCTGCCCGCGCGCCCTCGACCTCGCCGCCGCCGCCGTCCACCGCCCTCCACCGCCGCCGCCCGAGCTTGAGCTCCCTCGCTGTAAGCCTCTCCTCTCCTCTCCCCTGCCCTCCTCTCCCTCTCCTCTCCCCTGCCCTCCTCTCACTCTCCTCTCCCCTGCCCTCCTCTCCCTCTCCTCTCCCCTGCCCTCCTCTCTCTCTGTTTAGGGATTTTAGGGCAAGTTAGCAAATTTAGCAAAGTTAGCAAAGTTATCTACTTTTCTTAGCAAATTAGGGCAGTAGCTGATTAGCAAATAGGTATAAAAAACAATAGCAATTATTTAAAAAAATAGTAGCAAAGTTTAGAAAACAGTAGCAATTTAAAAAAACAGTAGCAAAAAATTAGGTATAAAAACAGTAGCAAATTAAAAAAACAGTAGCAGAGTTAGCAAAGTTAGCAAAATTTGAGCAAGTTAGCAAAAACAGTAGAGAGAGAGAGCAAGTTTGTAGCTATTTTTGTCATTTTTGTGCATTTAAGTACAAGCATGCTTTTGCTTGAATGATATATGTCATTGATGTTATATGTTGGTTTTGCAATGTTGGTTGAATGTCGAAAATTATCTGAGTGGCCTATGTTTTGTCGGAATGTTGATTCATTTCCGTTCCGGCAAATTTCAGGTGCTCCATATGTCCACTTTTTAGCAAAGTTCATGCCGAAAATTTCCGTGATTTCAGCATGACTTGTGCTAGAAACTAGGACATATGGAGTACCCGAGATTTGCCAGAAGGGGAATGAATCAACATTCCGACCAAATATAGGCCCCTTTTTTCTCTTCATTACATCTTTTATTTACAATTGTTGAATAGGAAACATGTCTACCGACGCCGAAGCCGCGGGTGGTTCTGCTCGCCTCGAAGACCCCATCGAGGCAGCAAATCACTATTTCGATTACCTGGACAAACACCAGATGGGGTTAAATGGTGGCGGCAGTGGCACCGACGCCACCCCCGACACTGGCACCGGGAGCGACACCACCCCCGAGACCGGCAACGATACTGTCGTAGCCGGTAAAGGAACGAAGAAGAAGAGGACACGAAGACGAAACGAGCTTGGCGTCGGACAAATTGTGGTCACGGTGATGCACCCCAAGAAGTTAGAGCCAACAGCGCCGGAGGAAGCGCGCTCGTGCTGGGGCAATCAACTTGGATGCGTCCTCAAGGAAACCGCCAACATCAACGACGAGAGGTTGAGGCTCATACCACATATGGAGAACATGCTCCTAAAGAAGTTGCACAATAGGTTCTTGTTCCCCGGCTGGAATGAAGAAAAATATAAAGATCCGTGGGAAGAAATCGCCATGACAAAGATAAATGACAAGGCGATGGTGACGTTCACCAACAACTTGTCCTCCTGGAAAGTTCGGGTGAAAAAAGAGATTGCGAAGAATGAACCGTGGTCCAAGATTCATGCTGATAATCCGTCAATAATGGAAGAGGACTTTGCAAAATTCAAGGAGAATTGCGGTAAAGAAAGTGTCAAGGCAAAGTCAGAGAAAATGAAGGCGTTCCAGGCCAGGAACACGCCTCCCCACCACCTCGGAAGCTGTGGTTACGAGGGGAAGAGGCACGTATGGGCCCAGGAGGATGCCGAACATGAAAGTCATGGAATCCCAGACCCCTTGGCAGAGTTCACCGACCCACTGGAGCATGACTGGATCAGGTCCCGGTACAAGTGGGACAAAGTCAAAAAGATCTTTTACACGGACCCGAACACGAGGGAGTTCATGAGACTTCTGGTAATTGTTATATTACCACATTATCATATTAGCTCCCAATCAATTCAATATCAATTTTTGTCACATTAGTAAACCATCCACGTTCCTTTTGCGGAAAGAGCAGCACCAAAATGCAGCCGAAAGCGACGAGTCACCACAGTCGTCGGCGAGGCCCAAGTGGGACACCCCATTCAACCGGGCCCTGAACATACTGAAAAAGTTCCCGGTGGACAAGTCACCGTCCTATGGACGTGTGCACGGTGTCAGACATGGCGCCTCGTGGAAGACGTGCTACCACGAGGAGCCAGAGGAAAGAAGGAAGAGACGGTCGGTCGTCGCTCAGCAGAGCATCGACGAGAAGGTCGCGATTGTGGTCAATAAGACCAAAGCTGAGACCAAAGAAGAGTTGCTCGGGGCCATCAATGCAGCGGTCACTGACGCGGTGGTCAGCTTGCTTCGGGCACTTTTTGATTTCACGAAGAAAAATCCAAATGCATGGCCGGAGGACTTTCCCCTTCCCAGCTTTGTCGGGAGCAATTCGGCGAACACAATAGCACCAGCACCTGCTCAAGCGACCGCAAAAGGTCCCGCTCCTGTTCATAGGAGCCCGACCTCCATCTCTTGCATGCTCGGTGGGCCTTCATCGCTTGCTGAGGTCGACGCCCTCACGGTAATTACGCGTCATACCCTTTTCACCAGCGTGTCTATAGTCTTCCGTTTCAGTTGCCTTTCAGATGTTTGACGTCACAGACATGTCTCCTTCGTAGGCCGCCGGCACCCCGTTCACCCTAATCTACGACATCAAGGGCCAGAAGGTGGCCGTGGGAAAGGCAACGACCGTGAAGCCGAAGGACCGCATGTTCCACAACCGAGAGATGCCCGATGGCATCTTCAAGGTTAACGTGGCCAGTGTCTTAGCGGGCTTCGAGGATTTTCCTCCTCCGGTATGAGTCGATGACGATGAGACCCCTAAGATGATTGGCGCATGCAAGAGCTAGTTCTTGCCTTGGCCGATGTCTCTTCTTCGGCTTGAGGTGCCCAGTATCACGCCAACGCCACCTTCTCAAGAAGGTATGAACACCACCCCACCTACCACATTACCTGCACCTGTCGTGGCGAGTGATAGCGGACGATGCGAGGGAGAGCCTCCATTAGTGCCAGATGATGTAGCCCCCGCTGTTAAAGGAGCAAATGTTGATGATGACATGGACAAGTATTTCAATACTGCCTATGATGATGGAGGATTGATGGCTTAGGACGACAAAGACTCAGGCTATGAGCATGGAGATGATGACTTGATGCTGCCTGATTTGCTGGAGCCGGAACATCCTAAGGCGGAATGCAAAAAGTCTCTCTTCAAGCGATCCTTGCAGGAGATGCCTCCAGATGCTGCCTGTACCCAGCAACCCCGAGGCCCGTCCACTGATTAGCCCGACGACACTAGGGGTGGTGGTTAGGGAAGGTATGGTGGGCTCACTACCGCCACCCGCCAAGAAGCAAAGGAGGAGACCGGACAAGAAAGGCCCTAAAGGAGCCAGAGCTGCTTCAAGCAGCCAGCCACCTCTGAAGCCCAAGGTGGTAGACAGAATACCCGTCGAAGGTGCACAGCGTGTCCATGTCGCCGGCCATCCTGTCCTACCTGCGAAAGCGCTAGAGCACATACTGAACAATAATCCAAGGAGACTCCATGAAGATGTACCCGCTTTACGCGGCTAAGGTGCCGACTGGGAAGTTGTATGTCAAGAACTGGCCCGTGAATCAGTTCAGCATGCGATTTGACAACATCTACGACATGTTCCACATGACCAAGCTGGATTTCCAGTTCATCCGCATGTATGCGCTGTACCTCAACTACCTCATCAGGATCGAGAACATAAAATATATCTGCGTCGCGAACCCGTACTATATGCACGAGAGCTTCTTGGCAGTTTGCAAAGAACACCATGACTATGCGAGCAAGTACCTCGGCGAATTCATGATCGCTAATAAGGACAAGGAAGTGATTCTCTTGCCTTATCATCCCACCTAAGTCATCCGCACATATCCTTTCGTAAGTGCAAATCATTCCTTCATAAGCATGGAGGCTAATTTGAGGTGTACTTAATTTGCGCAGGGGGGGGGGGGGCGGGATACATCCATTTTGCATCATGCTTTTATATCGATACATACTGCATTATGGGCTGTATTACACTTTATGTCACAATACTTATGCTTATTCTCTCTTATTTTACAAGGTTTACATGAAGAGGGAGAATGCCGGCAGCTGGAATTCTGGGCTGGAAAAGGAGCAAATATTAGAGACCTATTCTGCACAGCTCCAAAAGTCCTGAAACTTCACGGAAGTTATTTTTGGAATTAATACAAAATACTGGCAAAAGAATCCACCAGAGGGGGGTCCACACCCTGGCCACGAGGGTGGGGGGCGCGCCCTACCCCGCTGGGCGCCCCCTACCTCGTGGGCCCCCTGGGAGGCCTCCGGTGACCATCTTCCGCTATATGAAGTCTTTTACCCTGAAAAAATCATAAGCAAGCTTTCGGGAAGAAACACCGCCGCCACGAGGCGAAACCTTGGTGGAACGAATCTAGGGCTCCGGCAGAGCTATTCTGCCAGGGAAACTTCCCTCCGGGAGGGGGAAATCATCGCCATCGTCATCACCAACGATCATCTCATCGGGAGGGGGTCAATCTCCATCAACATCTTCACTAGCACCATCTCCTCTCAAACCCCAGTTCATCTCTTGTATCAAATCTTTGTTCCAAAGCCACAGATTGGTACCTGTGGGTTGCTAGTAGTGTTGACTACTCCCTGTAGTTGATGCTAGTTGGTTTATCTGGTGGAAGATCATATGTTCAGATCCTTTATGCATATTAATACCCCTATGATTATGAACATGAATATGATTTTTGAGTAGTTACTTTTGTTCCTGAGGACATGGGAGAAGTCTTGCTATAAGTAGTCATGTGAATTTGGTATTCGTTCGATATTTTGATGAGATGTATGTTGTCTTTCCTTTAGTGGTGTTATGTGAACGTCGAATACATGACACTTCACCATTGTTTGGGCCTAGAGGAAGGCATTGGGAAGTAATAAGTAGATGATGGGTTGCTAGAGTGACAGAAGCTTAAACCCTAGTTTATGAGTTGCTTCGTAGGGGGCTGATTTGGATCCATATGTTTCATGCTATGGGTAGGTTTACCTTAATACTTCTTTTGTAGTTGCGGATGCTTGCAATAGGGGTTAATAATAAGTGGGATGCTTGTCCAAGAAAGGGCAGCACCCAAGCACCGGTCCACCCACATACCAAATTATCAAAGTAACGAACGCGAATCATATGAGCGTGATGAAAACTAGCTTGACGATAATTCCCATGTGTCCTCGGGAGCGCTTTCCTTCATATCAGAGTTTGTCCAGGCTTGTACTTTGCTACAAAAAGGATTGGGCCATCTTGCTGCACCTTATTTACTTTCATTACTTGTTACCTGCTACAAATTACCTTATCACAAAACTATCTGTTACCGATAATTTCAGTGCTTGCAGAGAATACCTTACTGAAAACCGCTTATCATTTCCTTATGCTCCTCGTTGGGTTCGACACTCTTACTTATTGAAAGGACTATGATAGATCCCCTATACTTGTGGGTCATCAAGACTCTTTTCTGGCGCTGTTGTCGGGGAGTGAAGCGCCTTTGGTAGGTGGAATTTGGTAAGGAAAAATTTATATAGTGTGCTGAAATTTACTGTCACTTGTTACTATGGAAAGTAATCCTTTGCGGGGCTTGTTCGGGGTATCTTCACCCCAACTAGTAGAGAAAAGAGTTGCTCCTCAACCTACTGAACCTACTGAAAATGTTTACTTTGAAATTCCTTCGGGTATGATAGAGAAATTGCTAGCTAATCCTTTCACAGGTGATGGAACATTGCATCCTGATTTACACCTAATCTATGTGGATGAAGTTTTTGGATTATTTAAGCTTGCAGGTATGCCCGAGGATGTTATCAAGAAGAAGGTCTTCCCTTTATCTTTGAAGGGAGAGGCATTGACATGGTTTAGGCTATGTGATGATATATGATCATGGAACTACAACCGATTGAAATCGGAATTTCATCAGAAGTTTTATCCTATGCATCTTGTTCATCGTGATCATAATTATATATATAATTTTTGGCCTCGCGAAGGAGAAAGCACCGCTCAAGCTTGGGGGAGGCTTAAGTCAATGTTATATTCATGCCCCAATCATGAGCTCTCAAGAGAAGTGATTATTCAAAAAATTTATGCTCGGCTTTCTCTCAATAATCACTCCATGCTCGATACTTCTTGTACTAGCTCTTTTATGATGAAGACTATTGAATTCAAATGGGATTTATTGGAAAAAATTAAACGCAACTCTGAAGATTGTGATCTCGACGAAGGTAAGGAGTCAGGTATAACACCTAAGTTTGATTGTGTTAAATCTTTTATGGATACCAATGTTTTCCGTGAATTTAGCACTAAATATGGACTTGACTCTGAGATAGTAGCTTCTTTCTGTGAATCATTTGCTACTCATGTTGATCTCCCTAAGGAGAAGTGTTTTAAATATAATCCTTCCATTAAAGTAAAAGTAGTTGCACCTATTAAAGTTGAAGAAAAGACTATCACTTATAATGATCCTATTGTCCCTACTGCTTATATTGAGAAACCACCTTTCCCTGATAGAATAAAGGATCATGCTAAAGATTCAACTGTAGTCAACAAAAGTAATATTAAGACACCCAAACCCCCTGAGAAAATTAAAGTTGAGCCTAGTATTGCTATGGTTAAAGATCTCTTGGCTGATAATATTGATGGACATGTTATTTACTTCTGTGAGGAAACTGCAAGAATTGCTAGACCTGATGCTAAAAATAAACATAGACCTGTTGTTGGCATGCCTTTTATTTCTGTTAAAATAGGAGACCATTGTTATCATGGCTTATGTGATATGGGTGCTAGTGCAAGTGCAATACCTCATTCCTTATACAAAGAAATTATGCATGATATTGCACCTGCTGAGATAGAAGAAATTGATGTTACAATTAAGCTTGCCAATAGAGACACTATTTCACCAGTTGTGATTGTTAGAGATGTTGAAGTCTTGTGTGGGAAAGTTAAATATCCTGCTGATTTTCTTGTTCTTGGTTCCCCACAAGATAACTTTTGTCCCATTATATTTGGTAGACCCTTCTTGAATACTGTTAATGCTAGGATAGACTACGAAAAGGATGTTGTTACTATTGGTTTGGGGGATATGTCTCATGAGTTTAACTTTGCTAAATTTCGTAGACAACCCCGTGATGAGGAATTGCCTAGTAAAGATGAAATTATTGGTCTTGCTTCTATTGTTGTACCTCCTAATGATCCTTTAGAACAATATTTGCTAGACCATGAAAATGATATGTTTATGAATGAAAGAAGGGAAATAGATGAAGTATTCTTTAAACAGGGACCTATTTTGAAACACAACTTGCCTGTTGAAATACTAGGGGATCCTCCTCTACCTGATACTCTTAAATATGCTTATCTTGATGAAAAGAGGATATATCCTGTTATTATTAGTGCTAACCGTTCAGAGCATGAAGAAAAGAAACTATTGAAAACTCTGAAGAAGCACCGTGCTGCTATTGGATATACTCTTGATGATCTTAAGCGCATTAGTCCCACTCTACGCCAGCACAAAATAAAATTGGAGAAAGACGCTAAACTAGTTGTTGATCACCAACGATGGTTAAATCCTAAGATGAAAGAAGTGGTAAGGAAAGAAATACTAAAGATTCTGGAGGCAGGTATAATTTATCCCGTTGCTGATAGTCAGTGGGTAAGTCCTGTCCATTGTGTCCCTAAAAAGGGAGGTATTACTGTTGTTCCTAATGATAAAGATGAATTGATCCCACAAAGAATTGTTACAGGTTAGAGGATGGTAATTGATTTCCACAAATTAAATAAAGCTACTAAAAAGGATCATTACCCCTTACCTTTTATTGATCAAATGCTAGAAAGATTATCCAAACATACACATTTTTTGCTTTGTAGATGGTTATTCTGGTTTCTCTCAAATACCTGTGTCAAAAGAGGATCAAGAAAAGACCACTTTCACTTGCCCTTTCGGTACCTTTGCTTATAGACGTATGCCTTTTGGTTTATGTAATGCACCTGCTACCTTTCAAAGATGCATGATGGCTATATTCTCTGATTTTTGTGAAAAGATTGTTGAGCTTTTGATGGATGATTTCTCCGTTTATGGAACTTCTTTTGATGATTGCTTAAGCAACCTTGATCGAATTTTGCAGAGATGTGAAGAAACTAATCTTGTCTTGAATTGGGAGAAGTGCCACTTTATGGTTAATGAAGGTATTGTCTTGGGGCATAAAATTTCTGAAAGAGGTATTGAAGTTGATAAAGCTAAAGTTGATGCTATTGAAAAGATGCCGTGTCCCAAGGACATTAAAGGTATAAGAAGTTTCCTTGGTCATGTCGGTTTTTATAGGAGGTTCATTAAGGACTTCTCTAAAATCTCCAGGTCTCTGACTAATCTCTTACAAAAAGATATTCCTTTTGTCTTTGATGATGATTGTGTAGAAGCATTTGAAATACTTAAGAAAGCATTGATTTCTGCACCTATTGTTCAGCCACCTAATTGGAATTTACCCTTTGAAATTATGTGTGATGCTAGTGATTACGTTGTAGGTGTTGTTCTAGGGCAAAGAGTTGATAAGAAATTAAATGTTATCCAATATGCTAGTAAAACTGTAGACAGTGCCCAGAGAAATTATGCTACTACTGAAAAAGAATTTTTAGCGGTTGTATTTGCTTGTGCTAAGTTCAGACCTTATATTGTTGATTCTAAAGTAACTGTTCACATTGATCATGCTGCTATTAAATATCTTATGGAAAAGAAAGATGCTAAACCTAGACTTATTAGATGGGTTCTCTTGCTACAAGAATTTGATTTGCATATTATTGGTAGAAAGGGAGCTGAGAACCCCGTTGCAGACAACTTGTCTAGGTTAGAGAATGTTCTTGATGACCCACTACCTATTGATGATAGCTTTCCTGATGAACAATTAGCTGTCATAAATTCTTCTCATACTGCTCCATGGTATGCTGATTATGCTAATTACGTTGTTGCTAAATTTATACCACCTAGTTTCACATACCAGCAACATAAAAAAGTTTTTCTATGATTTAAGACATTACTTCTGGGATGACCCACACCTTTATAAAGAAGGAGTAGATGATGTTATTAGACGTTGTATACCTGAGCATGAACAGGAACAGATCCTACGCAAGTGTCACTACGAAGCATATGGAGGACACCACACTGGAGATAGAACTGCACATAAGGTATTGCAATCCGGTTTTTATTGGCCTACTCTCTTCAAAGATGCCCGTAAGTTTGTCTTATCTTGTGATGAATGTCAAAGAATTGGTAATATTAGTAGACGTTAAGAAATGCCTATGAATTATTCACTTGTTATTGAACCATTTGATGTTTGGGGCTTTGATTATATGGGACTGTTTCCTTCCTCTAACAGGTATACACATATTTTAGTTGCTGTTGATTACGTTACTAAGTGGGTAGAAGCTATTCCAACTCGTAGTGCTGATCATAACACCTCTATCAAGATGCTTAAAGAAGTTATTTTTCCGAGGTTTGGAGTCCCTAGATAGTTAGTGACTGATGGTGGTTCACATTTTATTCATGGTGCCTTTCGTAAAATGCTTGCTAAGTATGATGTTAATCATAGAATTGCATCTCCGTATCACCCACAGTCTATAAGTCAAGTAGAATTGAGTAATAGAGAGCTCAAATTAGTTTTGCAAAAGACTGTTAATAGATCTAGAAAGAATTGGTCCAAGAAACTTCATGATGCATTATGGGCCTATAGAACTGCATATAAAAATCCTATGGGTATGTCTCCGTATAAAATGGTTTATGGAAAAGCATGTCACTTACCTCTAAAACTAGAACATAAGGCATATTGGGCCATTAAAGAGCTCAATTATGATTTCAAACTTGCCGGTGAGAAGAGGCTATTTGACATTAGCTCACTTGATGAATGGAGAACCCAAGCCTATGAGAATGCTAAACTGTTTAAGGAAAAAGTTAAAAGATGGCATGACAAAAGGATACAAAAGTGAGAGTTTAATGTAGATGATTATGTGTTGCTATTCAACTCTCGTTTAAGATTTTTTGTAGGAAAACTTCTCTCTAAATGGGAAGGTCCTTACGTTATCGAGGAGGTCTATCATTCCGGTGCCATAAAAATCAACAACTTCGAAGGCACAAATCCGAAGGTGGTGAACGGCCAAAGAATCAAACATTATATCTCAGGTAATCCTATAAATGTTGAAACTAATGTTATTGAGACCGTAACCCCGGAGGAATACATAAGCGACACTTTCCAGAACGTTTCAGACTCCGAAAAGAAATAGGTATGTGGTATGGTAAGTAAACCGAATCCAAAACAGTTCTAATGGCAATTTTCTCCGTTTTGCAATATTAAAAAAAATAGGAAAAATAAGAAGTAGTCCGGGAAGGACACAAGGCGTCCACGAGGGTAGAGGGCGCGCCCTACCCCCTGGGCGCGCCCCCCTGCCTCGTGGGCACCTTGTGTGCTCTCCGGACTCCGTTTTCTTGCACGATACTCCTTTTGGTCGGCAAAATTCATTATATAATCTCCCGAAGGTTTTGACCACCGTACCACGCAAATATCCCCTATTTTTGTTTCGAGTTGTTTCTGTTGCAGATTTAGAGCAAGATGTCTTCTCAAGAGTCAGTCGGGGAGAGCCGGGTGTCTAATCCGACACCAGGACCAAGAGCAAACAGTGTTGTAGACCACTTTGGGCCATCAATGGAGGAAGAGATGGAGGCTGACTTGAAAAGGATAGATGCCATGGAGGAGGATCAAGAAGTTACTTCCCGTTTCCGAGCCAGATTCACAATGGGGGAACTACAGAGCTCAGCCATTCCAACTTCAGTCATCCCTTCCAATGTTAAATTCCTCTCTTATGAAAATATGAAATAGAGTGTTACTTGTTCTCCCACAGCTATGAAACATCCATGGGTGAAAGGAGCTTTAACCATCACGGGTAAGCTCCATAAGGAAATAATGGATCTCAAGCAGCAAGTCAATAAGCTAGAGGAGGAGAATCGTATCCTGAGGGGCATCATCGCCAAGAATATCACATCACCTCCTCCGAAGAAAGAGCAATAAATACATGGGTATGGGCACTCCCCTTGGCAACTGCCAAGCTTGGGGGAGGTGCCCCGGTATCATATCACCATCACACTCCTATCTTTATCGTTTTTCTTAGTTCGATCCCTTTGAAGTTTTAGTATGATTTAGTTTCGAGTTTTGCCTTATGATCCTTCTATGTAATCGAGTCCGTGAGCTATATATAATAAAGATTAGTGTTGAGTCAAGGGCTTGATTATCTTGCTATGATCTTGAGGGAATAAAAGAAAAAGAAAGAATAAAAAGAAATAAAAGAGATCATATTGATCTTATGGAGAGTAATGACTTCACATATAAAGAGTATGATGAATAAAAATTGTTGAGAGTTGACGAACATAGTTTTGGTCATCGTTGCAATTAATAGGAAGTAATAAAGAAAGAGAGGTTTTCACATATAAATATACTATCTTGGACATCTTTTATGATTGTGAGCACTCATTAAAATATGACATGCTAAAGAGTTGATGTTTGACAAGGAAGACAACGTAATGGGTTATGTTTTCTTATATCCAAAATAAAATATATTGTCATGGATCATCCAACATGTTGAGCTTGCCTTTCCCCCTCATGCTAGCCAAATTCTTTGCACCAAGTAGAGATACTACTTGTGCTTCCAAATATCCTTAAACCCAATTTTGCCATGAGTGTCCACCATATCTACCTATGGATTGAGTAAGATCCTTCAAGTAAGCTGTCATGTTGCATGCAATAAAAATTGCTCTCTAAATATGTATGATTTATTAGTGTGGAGAAAATAAACTTTATACGATCTTGTGATATGGAAGCAATAAAAGCGACAGACTGCATAATAAAGGTACATATCACAAGTGGCAATATAAAGCGACGTTCTTTTGCATTAAGATTTCGTGCATCCAACCATATAAGCACATGACAACCTCTGCTTCCCTCTGCGAAGGGCCTATCTTTTACTTTTGTCTATTACCTTATGCAAGAGTCAAGGTGATCTTCACCTTTCCTTTTTACATTTTATGCTTTGGCAAGCACATTGTGTTGGAAAGATCCTGATATATATATCCAACTGGATGTGAGTTAGCATGAACTATTATTGTTGACATTACCCTTGAGGTAAAAGGTTGGGAGGCAACACTATAAGCCCCTATCTTTCTCTGTGTCCGATTAAAACTCCATACCCATAAGTATTGCATGAGTGTTAGCAATTGTGAAAGATTAAATGATAGTTGAGTATGTGGACTTGTTGAAAAGCTCTTATATTGACTCTTTCCGATGTTATGATAAATTGCATTGCTTCAATGACCGAGATCATGGTTTGTTGGTTCTCAATGAAGTTTCTGATTTATACTTGACATTGTGAATAGATTATTACTTGAGCATAAGAAATCACATGACAATATATATATATATATATATATATATACACACACACACACATATATATATATATATGTTGCTGTTATAAGAATGATCATGATGCCCTCATGTCCATATTTTATTTTATCGACACCTCTATCTCTAAATATGTGGACATATTTATCGTTAACGGCTTCCGCTTCAGGACAAGCTAGGTCTAAGCTTGGGGGAGTTGATATGTCCATTTTGCATCATGCTTTTATGTTGATATTTATTGCATTATGGGCTGTTATTACACGTTATGTCACAATACTTATGCCTATTCTCTCTTATTTTACAAGGTTTACATGAAGAGGGAGAATGCCGGCAGCTGGAATTCTGGGCTGGAAAAGGAGCAAATATTAGAGACCTATTCTCCACAGCTCCAAAAGTCCTGAAACTTCACGGAAGTTATTTTTGGAATTAATAAAAAATACAGGCGAAAGAATCCATCAGAGGGGGCCCACACCCTGGCCACGAGGGTGGGGCGCGCGCCCCTGCCTCGTGGGCACCCTGGCAGGCCTCCGGTGACCATCTTCTGCTATATGAAGTCTTTTACCCTGAAAAATCATAAGCAAGCTTTCGGGAAGAAACACCGCCGCCACGAGGCGGAACCTTGGCGGAACCAATCTAGGGCTCCGGCAGAGCTGTTCAGCAGGGGAAACTTCCCTCCAGGAGGGGGAAATCATCGCCATCGTCATCAGCAACGATCATCTCATCGGGAGGGGGTCAATCTCCATCAACATCTTCACCAACACCATCTCCTCTCAAACCCTAGTTCATCTCTTGTATCCAATCTTTGTCCCCAAGCCTCAGATTGGTACCTGTGGGTTGCTAGTAGTGTTGATTACTCCTTGTAGTTGACGCTAGTTGGTTTATTTGGTGGAAGATCATATGTTCAGATCCTTTATGTATATTAATACCCCTGTGATTATGAACATGAATATGATTTGTGAGTAGTTACTTTTGTTCCTGAGGACATGGAAGAAGTCTTGCTATAAGTAGTCATGTGAATTTGGTATTCGTTCGATATATTGATGAGATGTATGTTGTCTTTCCTCTAGTGGTGTTATGTGAACATCGACTACATGACACTTCACCATTGTTTGGGCCTAGAGGAAGGCATTGGGAAGTAATAAGTAGATGATGGGTTGCTAGAGTGACAGAAGCTTAAACCCTAGTTTATGAGTTGCTTCGTAGGGGGCTGATTTGGATCCATATGTTTCATGCTATGGTTAGGTTTACCTTAATACTTCTTTTGTAGTTGCGGATGCTTGCAATAGGGGTTAATCATAAGTGGGATGCTTGTCCAAGAAAGGGGAGCACCCAAGCACCGGTCCACCCACATACCAAATTATTAAAGTAACGAACGCGAATCATATGAGCATGAAGAAAACTAGCTTGACGATAATTCCCATGTGTCCTCGGGAGCGCTTTCCTTCATATAAGAGTTTGTCCAGGCTTGTCCTTTGCTACAAAAAGGATTGGGCCATCTTGCTGCACCTTATTTACTTTCATTACTTGTTACCCGCTACAAATTACCTTATCACAAAACTATCTGTTACCGATAATTTCAGTGCTTGCAGAGAATACCTTACTGAAAACCGCTTATCATTTCCTTCCGCTCCTCGTTGGGTTCGACACTCTTACTTATCGAAAGGACTACGATAGACCCCCTATACTTGTGGGTCATCAGGGCGCCGTCCTCATCGTTCTGTCCCCGGAATACTCCCATGTGATGTACTTGGACTCATCGAAGAACCTCAGGAAAAAGGATTACAAGCACATAAAGAGTGTTCTCGATAGGGCCCTGTTAACCTTCAGCCTGTCTGGTGGATATATCAAGGTGAAAAAGTATAGGAATCGCGGGCTGGCTTTCGGTCATAAGACCAACTTCTGCTGCATCCAGCAACCGCACACCAGTATGGCTGATAGATTCTACCTCATGCATCACCTGCTTGAGTACAGAAGGGATAATCAACGCCTTCGCATGTCTCCTACTACCAATGATGCCGAGATTGTCAGCTGGGCCACAAGCATAGGAAGGACACCAGATCATCGAATCAGAGCTGAGTTTTATCACGTACAGTGTGAACTTGCCCAAGTGATCATGAAGCTGGTCCTCGAACCAACAGGGATGTTCTACCATGGGCCAATCACGCGAGAAGATGTCCGAGCACTGCTACTCGCTCAACGTCTGGACCTGAAGCCTTTCAAGAAGCTCGGGTGCTTCCTCCCGGACTATGAAGATTGGACCGCCGACATGGAGGACTGATTGCTGATAACAATGTGTCACTACTGTCTTTCTATGGAAAAACTTTGAATTTATGCACGATGAAACTATGTGATGTAACCAAACCATGGTCCTAATCTAGCGTAGATCTCTCTAGTTAATTAGTTTGGGTATGAGGAACTTCGTCATTTATGTTTACTATTGGTTGCTTGTATTTTGCTAATTATGCCTCCTTGTTTTCTTAAGTACATTATGTTGCATATTATCGTTCAATTCATCAACTCACGATGCAGGTACATAGATCAGAGATGGCAAAGGACTACTACACCGTGTACGTTAGGAGGGTTCCAGGAGTCTACGACCACTGGCCAGCCGCTCAGGCCCAGGTGCACAGGTACCCGGGTGCTAGCCACAGAGGGTTCGACAGCAGTGCCGAAGCGGAAAGTAGTTACTTGAGGTGGACACTCCAGCATGAGCAGGGGCGGGACCGCCGGTACTACATAGTCGCGCTCTTACTCATGCTGATCGTTCTTCTCTTCTACATCATGGTTTAGATAGAGATGATGAAACTTGTGTATCGCTATTTTCGAGATGTGATGATATTTCTGTTGAATGATGATGATAATGATGGTATGATGAGACTACTGTATGTCTATGATATGATGAGAATAGTGTATGTTTAGTATGATTTGATGAAACTATTGTATAGAGCCTATATAAACACATCACAAATACGTAGAGGGTGCAAATCTGTGAAAGCAGGAACATTAGCAGTAGCGCTGGAAAGAACCTAGCAGTAGCGCTGGCTTAGCAGCAGTGCTTCATGTGAATAAGCGCTACAAATAGTTATCAGTATCGCTGGTCCTGGAAGCGCTACTGCTAACAATACTTACCAGTAGCGCTGCCAATAAAAGTGCTACTACTACAACATAATTGTAGTGCGTTAGCAATAGCGCTGGACCCAGTGCTACTGCTATGCATATTTCAAGCGCTACTTCTATGGTTTTCCCTAGTAGTGAATATTCGAGTGTGTTTCATGAATGGATCAATGTTTAAGCATGATGGGCTAGGGATAACTTGTTTTAGCATTGATATTTTGAAAGACATGGTTGCTTGTTGATATGCTTGAGTATCTAAATTATTATGTCAAAACTAGACTATTGCTTTGAATCACATAAAAAGTCCAAATGTCCATGCTATAAAGAAGAGAATATGATATGACTTGATGAACAACACTCCACATCAAAAATTCTGTTTTTATCACTTACCTACTCGAGGACGAGTAGGAGTTAAGCTTGGGGATGCTGATACGTCTCCAACGTATCTTTAATTTTTTATTATTCCATGCTGTTTTATTATCAATCTTGGATGTTTTATAATCATTTTATAGTCATTTTATATCATTTTTTGATACTAACCTATTGACATAGTGCCAAGTGCCAGTAGCTGTTTTTTCCATGTTTTTACATCGTAGGAAATCAATATCAAACAGAGTCCAAATGCCACGAAACTCCATGATGAATTTTTATGGGCCAAAAGGAAGCAGATGGGCCCTGGTTGCACCTGGGGGGAGTCCCGAGGAGGGTACAACCCACCAGGGCGCGCCAGGAGGCCCTGGTGCGCCCTGGTGGGTTGTGCCCACCTCGGGTACCCCCCGACCGCCTCTTTGCTCTATAAATACCCCAAAAATACCATAACCCTAGGGGAGTCGATGAAATATTCATCTAGCCGCCGCAGAGTCCAGAACCATCAGATCCAATCTAGACACCATCACGGAGGGGTTCACCACTTCCATAGGTGCCTCTCCGATGATGCGTGAGTTGTTCCTTGTAGACCTTTGGGTCCGTAGTTAGTAGCTAGATGGATTTCTCTCTCTCTCTCTCACTCGCTGAATTCTCAATACAATGGTCTCTTGGAGATCCATATGATGTAACTCTTTTGCGGTGTGTTTGTTGGGATCTGATGAACTTCGAGTTTATGATCAGTCATATCTTTTTATATCCATGAAAGTTATTTGAGGTTCTTTGATCTCTTATATGCATGATCTCTTATAGCCTCGTATTTCTTCTCCGATATTTGGGTTTTGTTTGGCCAACTTGATCTATTTATCTTGCAATGGGAAGAGGTGCCCGGTAGTGGTTTCGATCTTACGGTGCTCGATCCTAGTGAGAGAAAGGGAAATGACACATATGTATCATTGCTACTAAGGATAAAAAGATGAGATCTATATCTACCGCCATATAGATAAACGGATCTTGTCTACATCATGTCATCGTTCTTATTGCATTACTCCGTTTTTCCATGAACTTAATACACTAGATGCATGCTGGATAGCGGTCGATGTGTGGAGTAATAGTAGTAAATGCAGGCAGAAGTCGGTCTACTAATCTTGGACGTGATGCCTATGTAATGATCATTGCCTGGATATCGTCATAATTATTTGAAGTTCTATCAATTGCCCAACAGTAATTTGTTTACCCACCATTTGCTATTTTTCTCGAGAGAAGCCACTTGTGAAACCTACGGCCCCCGAGTCCTCTTTCTCATATATTTTCCTTGCGATCTACTTTTCCTTTGTATTTTTATTCAGATATATTAAACCAAAAAAAATACAAAAATACCTTGCTGCGTTTTATCTTTATTTATTTTATTTGGCATTCGATCTATCAATCTACTACAATTTACATCACGTCCGCTTGCCTATCGTGAGGCGCCGTAGCCCGGAAGGGATTCACAACCCCTTTAACTCGTCGGTTTGCGAGGTGTTGTTGTTTGTGTGTAGGTGCTGTTTACGTTGTGTTGCTTGGTTCTCCTACTAGTTCGATACCTTGGTTCCATAACTGAGGGAAATACCTACCGCCACTATGCTACATCATCCCTCCCTCTCCGGGGAAATACCGACATAGTTCTATCTACCATCAGAACAAAGTCCTAGATTCATGCTAAAGCTTTCCCACTTTCTTCCCTGTTTGAACCAACTCTTAGATTTGACTGTATGAACTAGCTTTACCTCTAATAATAGTAAAAGTCTAGGTGGCTTTGGAACAGCCGACGGAAGTAGAAAAAGATCCACACGCAGCCACGTGGGGAGCTGGGGTAGTAGAGCAAGGCAGGTTTCAAAGGAATATATACCTGAGGGTCGTCGGCATATGGCAAAGACGCCGTCGGGAGGCCGCATCTTGGCCACAATACCGCAAGGAGGAAGAAGGGGTCGGAGGCCCTCCTGAGCCGGTGCTGTCTCAGAGAGAATGGCACGGCTACCGATCGGGATGCGCGGGCAGCCGTTGGTCTCCTCCCTCAACACCGACGGCTGCGTGAACGATGCACCTACACCCCTGCCCCGGTCGAGGTGGTCCGGCCGGATTTGTGACTAGCCGTGAGCAGAGAGAGAGAGTGTGGCCACCTATGTCTTGCTTAGCTCTAGAGAGCATGAGAGAGTGAAAGAGAGGAACCCTAGTAAAGCAAGTGTTGAGGCTCCTGCTTATATATATATAGTGGAGTGATTTTGTTGTACCAGCCATTATTAAATTGAATATGCGTGAACCACTATTTTCATTTGAAGCTCACTGTCGTGGGAAACCACAACGACCTATGGGACCAAGGGCCCCTTACTGGTTCGGCAGGAGGGATGTCACGTTGCACAAAGAGCAGAAGAACGTGGGGCAGCATGGCAGAGATTACGCAGGCAATTTTACCCAGGTTCGGGCCGCCGCGGGGCTTAAAACCCTACTCCTGCTTTGGTGGATTGATGGTTGAAGAATGGTGGTGGAGTGTAGTACACTTGCCCGGCAGGGATGGCAGTGACTACGCGCGTATGGATGTGTGGGTGCCCAACCTTCTAACCCTTTCTACGGTTGCCATGTGCCTCCTTTTATAGGTTAAGGGGTCACCACAATGGCAAAGTAGTCATTATGCACTGATAAGATAGAAAACAGTGATATCATACCTAACCCTGCAGGCTGACATGGCGCATTAAATGCGCCGCTCAACGTTACATCGTCGCTTGCCCGGCAAGCCTTGCCGGGCTATTTTGCCAGCTTCACACCTGCTTGCTTGACACGTCGCAGGACGGGTGTCGTTCGTAGGCATTTTCTGTAGACAAAAGCTGCCATGTGGCGAGTGGCTGCCACTTAATTACTTTGCGGCTTGACACTGCACTGATTGATGACGTGGGACGTGGCGGAGTGGTTGGGTGAGGTGGTTTTGCCTCCGTGTGTCCCTGCAGGCCCTGCCGGGATGTCTTGGACGTTTTCTTCCGGGGTGACCCCGCCCTCGTCGAGCTCGTCTGCACGGCAAGGGAGGCTTTTCTTCTAGTGATATCTTGCTTCTCTGGCTTGGTCTTGGTCCTCTTGATCTACATGTTGCTCCTTCGATGATCTTGGTCTCTTGTACTCTGGCATGGCCTGGTGCTGTAATTTTGTTCCCGTGCCTGTGCACAGTCTCGGCAACAGACCCAGGGTTTGTTGCACTGAGAGAAGCCCCCGGGCCTACCCTAATCACGCTGCCAATCATTGTCGGGGTAGGCCCTAATAAGTGCATAGGCAAGGGTGCTGAAGAGGCTGGTCTCTTGGAGTCTTCTTGGCTTCGTCATTAATCTTGAGTCTGGGCCAGTTTATGGTTTCTTTGCGCATCGCATAAAGCCAATAGTGGTGGGGCCGCCCTTGTAATGGCCCATGAACGACTTTAATGCACGGGGTAGAAACTGCCAATTCACTCTTCCCATCACACCTTTATCTTCAGCCACCTATGTTGCATGCATCGCGCGGGGTAGGTAACGGAGGCGCGTGGCGCGGGAGAGCATCAAGGCGAGGGCCTGGTCTTCTTGAATTGGCGGAGGAGGACAGCGGCCGCTCATTGATGGAGAGGCTCCCCTCCTTCGCCAGCCAATAGATGGAGGGGCGAAGGAGGAGCTGAGCCACCCATCTCCGCATCACTTCTTTCCTGTCTTCTACTTCTTGCTGGTTTTGTTGAAGAGAAGAGCCTGGGGCCAGCCCCCGGGCTTTAGTCTAGAACTTCTCTTGGATCCGAGGAGGATACCCGGGTGGCGACTCTGGCGCGCTCGCCGCTGGGTCGCCCGTAGCCCTGATTGTAGTGGGAGGGTAGTGATCGACACCATGTCGAGGCCCGCAGTAGGCACGAGGCGTGGTAGTCGGTCGCTCCCCATTCTTAATCCCTTCGCGGTTCTGAGGAGGAGCCTCGGGGAGGGTTCGTGTCGGTGTGGAACGACACCTATGGGATCACAAGAATCCCTACTACGGTTGCTGGGGCGCAGGGTTGCGAGGAGAGCAGGGCTAGTAGACAGCACAGGGATCATTTACCCAGGTTCGGGCCGCGAGGATGCGTAAAACCCTAGTCTTGCTTTGGTGGGTGTATTTCTGAGAGTTCTTGAGCTCTCGAACTAGCTCTGGTCGGTGCGTGGTTCGAAAGAGCCGAATCCTCCTCTAGTATGCCATGGGCCTCCTTTTATAGTTGAAAGGGGCTGCCACAGTGACACACAGGAGGTGGAAAGGCGTACAGTGCCCTGAGCTTATCGCTCGTATTACAGGACAAGATGCATTTAATGCATAGCTTAGGTGTCCCGTTGCTTTATTGGGGACGGGGGCGAGGCCCGTCCCGTCCGTCGCCGCTCCTCCTCGCCTTAACACGCGCCCTGGCCAGGGGGTGCGTGGTGCCATGTAGGCAGTCAGGCAGCTGAGGTGGCGCGGTGGCGGAGCCTTCATGAAGATCTGCATTCGGCCACGCAGGCGCTCGGTGAGTTGGCTTGGGAGCTGCATGTTGCCACGCAGGTGCCTGCCCAGCTGGTTGGGCTGGCAGTTGCATGTGAACGGTGGTGGAACCTTGTTCGGCGCGGGTTTGGCGGTGGCCCCGCTGGCGTCCTTGGCGAGGGCCTTGCCGGGTGGCCCGGCAAGGGTCTTGCCATGGCGTCCTGTCGTCCCCAGCAAGGACCTTGCCGGGGGTCTGGTGGCCTTCCTCGGCAGGGATCTTGCCGAGAATCATCGTCTTCTAATCCTCATCTGATCTTGAATATGTCTTCACAAAGATCTGCATGCCACCACAGAGGTGCCTTCCCGAGCCCTGGCCCCACGTTGATGACGGCGTTGGGGGCCGTGGGCTCAAGGGTGGCTTGCTCTATTGGTGTGGGGCGAGCTGTCCCGGCAAGGGTCTTGTCGGGGCTGCTGAGGCCGCCCGGCAAGGGTCTTGCCGGGGGAACCTGCTTCGCCCCTCTGCTCTTTGTGGTCTTGGCCTTGGTGTTGCTTTGATTGTCTTGGCTTCGGTCTTACCTTGGCTCACCTCCCCTGTTCTGCTTGGTGTGGTCGTGGGCGCGGCTCTAACTGCCCGTGCACAGGTAAAGGGGTACAAAAGCGTGCCCCTCTTTTTGTACACCGACAGGAGCCCCCGGGCCTGGGCCACAGGTAAGCGCGACACGTTGTTAGGCCAGGCCCAAAACGGTGCGCGGGCAGGTGGGGCAGTTTTTACCGTGGTAAGACCCTTTGCACGCTCTGCTTCCCACGACCCGCGCGCGCGGCGCGGCGTGGAGGGGCGTGCGTGACGTGGGCGGCATGCGTGGGGCGGTTTCCACACGCATGCGTCATATCATAGTAAAGAGGCGGCTCACACCCTCCCCGTAAAAAGAGGGAGGCGTGGAGGCGTGGCTCATTTACTGAGCGGGGGCGGAGTGCGGTCTTCAAGGCGTCAACTCCCCATGATCACGGTGTGGGGAGAGGTCGCTTCACCCGTCCCCTCAGTTCCGCACGTCTGCCATGCGTCTTTCATGCGCCCAGGGTGGCAAACGGTGGAGGCGGGAAACCAGGCCGTCGCTGGTTGGGGCAGCGGGTCGGTCCTGATTCCCTACGCCTCCGGTGTTTGGATTGGCCGAGCGGGGCGGCCGAGCCCCAACCCCGTTCCTTTATAAAGAGGGGGAAGGGGGGATGGCATCCCGCATTCTTCCATCTTCTATCTCCTCCTGCTTCTGCTTCTTCCTCTCACCCGCCATGGAGAAGGGGAATCCTGGTCCCTCGACGGTGGCGGCGAGGGTCGCCGCTCGACAGCGCGTCCCTCCTCCTCCTGAGCCCGCGGTGGTGGAACCGGCCGCGAGGGGAAGGGGAGGGGCGAGGCCGTGGGCGAGGCCGGGGCAGAGGCCGTAGCGCTCGGGGAAGAGGAGGACGGGGCGGCACGCCGGCCTTGCCCCTGCCAATGATGCCCTTCCCGATGGAGGGCCACGTTGAAGACCAGCCTTGCGAGTTCTTCATCAGGCTGCGCCGGCCTTCGCGTTGTCGTCTTCGTCTCCCCGCCCCGTTTGCTCGGGTGATGGAGCGTGACCCGCCCCAGACCCTCAGGTTGCACATGAGGGGCTGTGGGAACGGGGGCACGCGGGTTGACGTCGACTTCCCGGCTCCTCGGGTTATGTACCTCCGCCGTGGATGGAAGACGTTCGCCCGCATCCACAGCCTGACGGCGGGGCTCGTCCTCTATTTCAAATTAATGGAGGACGGCCTGCTCTCCGTCAAGGTCTTCGGAGAGTTTGGAACTCGCCTGAAATGCTGCGTGGAGAGCTCCTCTGATGGAGATTCCGACGATGGAAGCTCTTCCTCGAGCGAAAGTGACGAGGAGGACAGCGGGGACGAGTCCGACTAGGCGTCGGACGCCCCGCGCCTGGGCGGGTGCGGCAGCAGCAGCATCTGCACCTGGCCGCTCCTCCGGCAGGGTTTTGCCGGGGGCGGGGCCAGCTCCTTGAACTTCTCGGGGCCGTCTCCTTGGGCGGCTGGCGTCGGGAGGTTGCGGAAGAGGAAGAGGGCGGGCGGCAAGGCCGTCAACTCGGAGTACGCGGGCACCGACGCCTTCATCGCGTATTGCCGGTCCTGCCGCCTCGTCTTCCAGCTCCTTCCCGGCACCGTCATCACCGGCCCGCCCGTGGGCGGCCACCGAGGTGTTCTCTTGGTGCTTTCTGCTGCTCGTAGCTCGCCTAGGCGCCCCTTTTGCCCTCTCGCCTCCTTGACCTGCCTCCTGAGGAGAGGGACAAGAAAGGGATCACGGGCACCTTATCTCTTTTTTAATCTGTAAGCCTGCGGGCCTTGTTAAATTTAAAGCTTGTAATCCCCTTTGTCCATGTTTTTCATTTCGTACGAACTGTACCTGTATGGGATGTTTTTAATGAAAAAGGGATGCTTGCCGGGCTTTTCGTTCGTGGGTAAATCCCGCGACAAGGAGCGAATCCTCGTTATTGTTTAGGATAAACGTTTTTCGCCCGGCAACAGGCCTTGCCGTTCCCCCCACTCCATTCGACCGTTCTCGCGCTCTTGGCGGAGGCAGGGATGAAGTGGGCTTCAGGCTCCTCGTCCCACCTCCTTGCCGCCGCGGCTACAACCAAATCCGGACCCAGGAAATAATCCTTAGGTATGGGAAAAAGGGGAGCACGGCAGCCTAGAGATAGAAACGAGGCTTCACATGCCCCAGTCCTGTTTCGAAATGTATGACAGGGGATAAAAAGACTTATCTGGATCTGCAGCCCCCGGCAGTCTTATCTTGCCGCGGTTGGATCCTCGTGCTTGTAGCCCCCGGCAACTCTGGTTTGCCGGGGTCGGGACGCCGGTCCGTTTCCTTTCTTCCAAGTAGCTCGGCAGAAGTGCTCATGTGCCCTGCGAACCAAAAGAGGACAGAAGAGGAACAGATAGACGCGCACTCGACCTCTAAGCTAGGGGTTAGTCGCTGCTGAGCACTATCAACCCTAACCGAGGAAGAGACTCGACCTAGCATGCATGCTATGACTTAGGGCGCCAGCGCTTCATTTATTTATGCTCAGGGTCTGCGCCTGGCTTTGTACAAAGGGTCACATGCCTTGCCGGCAAAGCTTGTACAAAAGGTGGCTTGCCGGGAGGCCCGGCAAGCCGCGCCTTACGGGTAAAACTTGCGAAGATGCTCGATGTTCCAGGAGTTGCTCACTGGGACGGCATCCTCGGTCTCCAGGCGGACTGTGCCAGGCCTGGTGACTCGCATTGCCCGATAAGGGCCTTCCCACTTTGGCGTCAACTTGTTAGAATTCTTGGCCGACTGAACGCGCCGAAGAACAAGGTCGCCTTCTCAAAGCTTCCGGCATGAACCTTGCGGCTATGGTAGCGGCACAAGGCTTGCTGGTAGCGTGCCGCTCTCACAGCCGCCCGAAGACGATCTTCCTCAAGGAGCATCGCGTCATCTTGGCGCAACGGCTCTTGCTCAAGCACATCATAAGCGAGCACTCGAGGTGACCCGTATATGAGTTCCGTGGGGAGAACTGCTTCTGCCCTGTATACCAGGGCAAAAGGTGTCTGGCCGGTGGCTCGATTTGGCATCGTCCTGATCGACCAAAGAACAGCCGGCAACTCATCAATCGAGCGCCTTCCACTCTTGTGCAACTTGTCAAAGGTCTTCATTCTCAAGCCTCGCAATACTTCAGCATTTGCCCTCTCCGCTTGGACATTGCTCCGTGGATGTTCCACGGAAGCAAAACAGACCTTGATGCCATGGTCTTGGATGTACTACATGAAGGTGTGGCTTGTGAACTGCGTGCCGTTGTCGGTGATGACTCTGTTTGGCACACCAAAACGGCAGACCAGTCCTTTGAAGAATTTGACGGCTGACTCAGCAGTCACCTTCCTCACTGCTTCCACCTCCGGCCACTTTGTGAACTTGTCGATTGCAACGTACAAGTACTCAAAGCCCCCGACAACGCGGGGGAAAGGCCCCAGTATATCGAGCCCCCAGACTGAGAATGGCCAGGAGAGAGGGATTGTTTGAAGGGCTTGGGCTGGTTGATGAAGCTTCTTTGAATGGAATTGGCACGCTTCACACTTGGTTACTAGGTCGTCGCATCCTGGAGGGCGGTGGGCCAGAAGAAACCTTGCTGGAACGCCTTCCCGGCAAGGGCCCTCGACCCTATGTGGGATCCATATATGCCTCCATTTATCTCTGCCAACAGCTCAAGTCCTTCCTCCCGGGGGATGCACTTGAGTTTCACGCCGTTCGGCCTTCTCCGGTACAGGACGTCATCGACGAACTGGTATAGGGCGGACCGACGGGCTACTTTCTCCGCTTCTTCCTGCTCCTTAGGAAGCTCCCCTATTTGGAGGAATTGGACGGTATGTTGCACCCATGCCGGAGCCTGGGGCTCGATGGCAAGGACCAAAGGCATCTCTTCCGCCATGGGAGTGACTGTCTCTACGGCCAGGGCTTGACGCCCTGCCGGAGCCAGTTTCTCTTGGGCAGGCTCAGCGTCCGCGGCAGCACCCTTGCCGGCAGCCCCAGGGGGCTCAGTAGGAAAGTACTTGACGGGACATGACTTCCTCCGCTTGTTCTGCCCCGCTGATGGTTCGACGGATGGTTGAGTTAACCGGAGCAAAAAGGTACCTAGTTCCACAGGTAGCTTGAATGCGGCACGCTTTGACAGGTAATCGGCGATGTCGTTCTCCTCTCGGGGGACGTGCTCCGCCTGGATACCGTCAAAGCGTTCCTCCAGCTTCCTCACCTCATCCACGTAAGCTTCCATCAATGGGCTCTGATAATCCTTGTTGACCTACCTGACAACTAGCTGCGAGTCACCCCTGACGATGAGCTTCTTAACCCCGAGGTCTACAGCGATCCTGAGACCGGCAAGCAATCCCTCGTACTCAGCAGTGTTGTTGGTGGACATCTCCCTAGGGAAGTGCATCTGGATCACGTACTTGAGGTGTTCTCCGGTGGGCGCGACGAGCAGCACACCGGCACCGGCGCCTTGCAGCGAGAAAGCCCCATCAAAGTACATGATCCAGTCGCGGTCTGCTTCCCTACCGGGGAGAGTGGTCTCCTGGATTTCTTCATCAGGCGTCAAGGTCCATCCTGCGATGAACTTCGCCAAGACTCTGCTCTGAATTGTCGAGGTACTTTCAAACTTTAAATCGAAGCTTGACAGCTCCAAAGCCCATTCCACAATCCCTCCGGTTGCATCTGGGTTGTGCAGTATCCGTTGCAACGGGAGGCGGGTGACGACATTGATCTCATGGGCTTGGAAGTAGTGACGCAGCTTCCTCGAGGCCATAAGGAGGCCGAAGAGCAATTTTTGCACGCCGGAATACCTCGACCTAGCCCCCTGCAAGAGGGAGCTGACAAAGTAAACCGGGTGCTGCATCATCTTCTTCTTCAGCACCACCTCACTCGACTGCGCGGGCACTGCCTTGGTGGCACCAGACTCTGCCGGGGGCGGCGCCTTGTCGGCACCAGGCCCTGCCGGGGGAATCTTTGGCTTGCCATCCGCTGGTTCTACCGCCATTGCTGCCTCCTCGTCGACCTCCCTCTGTGCCACCAGTGCGGCGCTAACCACTTGATTCGTTGCCGCCAGATACAGCAGCAACGGCTCTCGTGGTTTAGGCGCAACCAGTATTGGCGTGGTGGAAAGGTATTTCTTCAGATCCTGCAGTGCTGCCTCGGCTTCTGGGGTCCACTCTATTGGGCCTGCCTTCTTCAAGATTTTGAAGAAGGGAAGGGCGCGCTCGGCGGACTTGGAGATGAATCGGCTCATGGCGGCAACGCAGCCAGTGAGCCAACGCACATCCTTGATCTGCTTGGGCGCCTCGATCTACTCAATAGCCTTGATCTTGTCTAGGTTTGCCTCGATCCCACGCTATGACACAAAGAACCCGAGAAGCTTGCCGGACGAAACGCTGAAGACACACTTCTCAGGGTTCATCTTGAGGTTGATCTTGAGCAGTTTAGCAAATGTCTCTTCCAGATCTTGCACAAGAGTTGGCCCGTCCTTGGTTTTGACCACTATGTCATCCATGTAGGCCTCCATATTTCTATGGAGCTGAGGTTCAAAACAATTTGGACTGCTCTTGCGAACGTTGAGCCAGCACTCTTCAACTCGAAAGGCATCCGTAAAAAGCAATACGTACCACATGGGGTGATGAATGATGTCTTCTCTTCATCCTCTTTCGTCATGAAGATCTGGTAGTAGCCTGAGTAGGCGTCAAGGAATGATAGCAGATCGCACCCGGCCATGCAGTCAACAATCTGGTCCTTAGGGCAAGCCTTGTTGATATTTGTGTAATCAATACACAGTCTCCACTTCCCATTCGCCTTGCGCACCACTATCGGATTGGCCAACCACGTCGGATGGAGCACTCCTCTCACCAAACCCGCCGCTTCCAACTTCCTGATCTCCTCTGTGATGAACTCCTGCCTCTCCAGAGCCTGATTTCTAACCTTCTACTTGACGGGCCGCACGTGGGGGCAGACAGCTAGGTGGTGCTCAATCACGTCCCTGGGAACACCGAGGATGTCGGATGCTTGCCATGCAAACACGTCGACATTCGCCCGCAGGAAGGTGATGAACGCGCCTTCCTATTTGTTGTCGAGGGTGGAGCCTATGGTGAAGGCCCCTCCCGTGCCATCCTCCTTGACGGGCACCTTCTTGGTCTGCGGCGGCTCGGCCCTGGGTCTCTTGCTCTTGTCGGTAGAGCTCTCTGGCACATCCTCGACGGTAGCACAACACTCCGAGGAGGTGCGCTTGCCGGAGTGGGTGCAAGAGGTCTTGTCGGGCTGCTTCTTCCCTCCCGGGGCTTCAGCCGTGGGAGTAGGTGCCTTGGCGGCAGCCGCTGCAACTGCTTCCCGGTAGAGCTGGTTGGCGCAGATCAGCGCATCCTTCTTGTCGGAGGGGACGGAGATGATGGTCAACGGCCCGGGCATCTTTAGCATGTTGTAGGCGTAGTGTGACGCCGCCATGAACTTGGCTAGTGCTGGGCGGCCGAGGATCCCGTTGTAGGGCAAGGGGATCTCGGCTACGTCGAAGACGATCCTCTCCGTCCTGTAGTTCAACTCTCCTCCAAACGTCATGGGCAGTGTGACTTTTCCCTTCGGCTGGCTCCTCCCCAAATTGACCCCTTGAAACGTGTCCGTTTCCTCGAGGTCTCCATCAGGGATTTGCAACTTTTTGATCACGACAGGCGAGATCAGGTTGCGTATCGTTGGTGAGACCAACAATGGCAAACACCCGACCGTGGTAGTGCGGTCAGGGTGGTCCTCGACGTCGAAGATGAGGGGCGTGCTGGACCACTTCAGCGGCTTCTGAGCGTCGAACGACGGCTCTGCTGCCATAATCTCACGCGCCCACTGCTTGAGCTGGCGATGAGAGGTATGCAGTGAGGCGCCGCCATTGACGCACATGGCCTCCGTAGCCTTCTGGAACCCTTGCTCACCAGACTCGTCGTCCTCGTCGTGATCATCATCTTCTGGTTTCTTGTCGCGGCCCCGGGCGGGCCTCTCTTGTTGGTTGTCCTTGCCGGGGCGGGCTCCTTGGCCGCCACGCTTCTTGCCGGTCCCCTCTGCACCATCCTGGTCCTTCTCCTTGTCCCGTCTCTCATACTCAGCCTTTTGCTTCTGAGCAAGCAGCTCGACTTGTCGGCAGTTCTGGAGGTTGTGGCCATTGGTGCGGTGGATCTTGCAGTAGTGCTTGCCGGAGCTTCCTGGCTTGTCGGTAGCCGCCAAGGCTCGGCAGGCGACGCACCCGGCAATCTCCTTGCCAGGGGCGTCTGCTTTGACCTTCTTGCCGGCACCGGTGTCGTCAGATCCCTCAACGGCAAGCACGGTCCTGCCTTTGCGTTTCCTGTTGCGACGCCGGCCCTTCCTCGTCGGGGATGTAGCGTCTTCATCGGTAGAGTCGGTTTCCGCGCCGGCGTCTTCGCCGGGGTACTTCCTTCCCTCTTCAGCCCGGGCGCACCTATCGGCCAGGACGTAGAGCTCGGCCACGTCCTTAACTTTGGTCATCGCCAGCTCTTCGCGCATCTTGCGATTGCGCATGTTCTGGTGGAACGCGCTAATCACAGCGGCGGGATGTACGTCGGGGATGTTGTACTGCACCCGGCTGAATCTCTGGATGTACTTGCGCAGGGTCTCCCCTTCCTTCTGGGGAATGATGTGCAGATCACTGGCCTGGCCATGAGCTTGGTGGCCTCCTGTGAAGGCGCCAATGAACTCATGGCACAGATCCGACCAAGAAGAAATGGAATCCACCAGCAAGTGCATCAAACAAGACATCACATTGGGCTTGAGCGCCAGCGGGAAATAGTTGGCAAGCACCTTGTCGTCACGAGCCCGAGCAGCCTGCATCGCGATGGTGTAGATGCTGAGGAACTCGGACGGATGGGTTTTGCCAGTGTACTTCTCGCCGACGTCGGGCTTGAACGTGCGGTGGGACGGCCACTGGAACTGCCGCAGCTCACGGGTAAAGCCCGGGCAGCCCACCTCGTAAGGTAGGCCGCCGGAGCCCCCCGGTGCCAGGTGGCCCATAGTGGGTCCTGCCCGCTTGTTCGACTGGTGGCGCGTTTTGCGCCGACGCTCGACGGTGGTTCGAGCGTCTTCGTGAGCTCATTCTCGAAGGACCTGGCGCTGGTCGCGGAGGGTCCGCGGGTCGGACGACGCTATGGAGATGTTAACACAAGCGTCGTCACGAGGGCCCCGCTGGCGGCTGGCGAGGAGGAGGAGAGTGCACCGCGGCGGCTGGCGAGGAGGAGGAGAGTGCATCGTGGCCGCAGCTTCCTCGGTCCTCCCAGCGCCAGCATGTGGTGGCTCGGTGGGGCGCTGACCCGAGGGCCCCGCTGGTCGCGGATTGTGTTTGTTGGCGACGGCAATGAGGCTCCGGATGGTGGCCCTCCACTCGTCGAGCTTCTCAGCAGCAGGAGGGAAATCGAGGAGCAGCTGCGCGCGCGCCAAAGCTTCCGCTGGTGTGGGCGGTGGCGACAGCTGCGTGGATCGCGGCGCGCTTTGACTTCTAACTATGTTAGAAGGACCTCCGTCACGACCCAGCGGCTGCGTGCCATTTTCACCAGCGCTTCGGCGAGCGTGCTGAACCCCTTCATCTTGCCGATGACGCACAGGGTTCTTCCCACGACGGTGTCCAGGGTCACCAACGTGGTGACGCTGCTCGGCGCGCACACCATGGGAAGAACGCGTGGTGGTCACCGGTGTAGGCGTCCTGGAGGTCGTCGCGCCACCGGAGTCGACACAACGACGCCCCTGGAGGGCCCCACGCCGCCTGTGGGGGGCCCAGCTCCATGTTTGAATCCGGCGACGTGTAGCCGGTCGTCTGGTACGCGAACGACGCCGCTCGCCAGGCTCCGACTGCCTGGGCGATGCTGGTCCTCGCGGGCCGCGGCCCGGGTCCTGTCAGCAACCGGTCCGTTACTCGACCGCACCGGCACGGGTGGTTCGCCTCCCAACGAGCCGACCGCCATTGCCCTCTTCTTCTTAGGGGCCATGGCGACGAAGAACTGCTAGGCTAACTACCAGACCAGATCCTCACAATTGCGCCCCCTACCTAGCGCGCCAAAGATGTCGGTGTGGAACGACACCTATGGGATCACAAGAATCACTACTACGGTTGCCGGGGCGCAGGGTTGCGAGGAGAGCAGGGCTAGTAGACAACACAGGGATCGTTTACCTAGGTTCGGGCCGCGAGGATGCGTAAAACCCTAGTCCTGCTTTGGTGGGTGTATTTCTGAGAGTTCTTGAGCTCTTGAACTAGCTGTGGTCGGTGCGTGGTTCAAAAGAACTGAATCCTCCTCCAGTATGCCATGGGCCTCCTTTTATAGTTGAAAGGGGCTGACACAGTGACACACAAGAGGTGGAAAGGCGTACAGTGCCCTGAGCTTATCGCTCGTATTACAGGACAAGACGCATTTAATGCATAGCTTAGGTGTCCCCTTGCTTTATTGGGGACGGGGGCGAGGCCCGTCCCGTCCGTCGCCGCTCCTCCTCACCTTGGCACGCGCCTTGGCCAGTGGGGTGCGTGGTGCCACGTAGGCAGTCAGGCAGCTGAGGTGGCGCGGTGGCAGAGCCTTCACGAAGATCTGCATGCCGCCACGCAGGCGCTCGGTGAGTTGGCCTAGGAGCTGCATGTTGCCACGCAGGTGCCTGCCCAACTGGTTGGGCTAGCAGCTCCATGTGAATGGTGGTGGAAGCTTGTTTGGCGCGAGTTTGGCGGTGGCCCCACTGGCGTCCTTGGCGAGAGCCTTGCCGGGTGGCCCGGCAAGGGTCTTGCCGTGGCGTGCTGTCGTCCCCGGCAAGGACCTTGCCGGGGGTTTGGTGGCCTTCCTCGACAGGGATCTTGCCGAGAATCGTCGTCTTCTAATCCTCATCTGATCTTGAATATGTCTTCACAAAGTTCTGCATGCCACCACAGAGGTGCCTTCCCGAGCCCTGGCCCCACGTTGATGACGGCGTTGGGGGTCGTGGGCTCAAGGGTGGCTCGCTTTGTTGGTGTGGGGCGAGCTGTCCCGGCAAGGGTCTTGTCGGGGCCGCTGAGGCCGCCCGGCAAGGGTCTTGCCTAGGGAACCTGCTTCGCCCCTCTGCTCTTTGTGGTCTTGGCCTTGGCGTTGCTTTGACTGTCTTGGGCTTCGGTCTTACCTTGGCTCACCTCCCCTGTTCTGCTTGGTGTGGTCGTGGGCGCTGCTCTGACTGCTCGTGCACAGGTAAAGGGGTACAAAAGCGTGCCCCTCTTTTTGTACACCGACAGGAGCCCCCGGACGAAGGCGAACCAGATCTCCCGCAGGCATCATCCTCTCGCCATGCAGGAGGGCTTCTTGCTGCCATACACGTCTTCTGAACGTGCAGTGGTTTCTGACATCAAGTCCGTTGGGGACGACCATGCTCTCTGTGGGGTAAACCAGAGAGCATGGTGTCCGGCGCGGTTGCCATGCTGAGGTCTTCGGGTGGTAGTGATGCGGATGGCGGCGGCAACCCACGACGCATCAAGAAGGGGAACGACCGTTCCGACGAGTCGTGTTTGCCGGTGACTCCGTGTCCCCATTTGGTCCTCCGGTAGTGTCACCATCCGCGCCTGCCCTCTGATTTCTTCCTCATTGCTGAGGAGCGGCGCCATCCTGATCCTGGGGAGGCGCCGAATCCTAGCTGGGTCCGCCACCGGCCTCCTCGACCTCTTCCTGCAGGAGATGGGCAGGGGCAAGGCATCACAGGGCACTTATCTTTTTTCCAATCATAAATCTATAGGCACTTGCCAAATTTTATTTCAAATAATGTAATCTCTCGAGTCCATGTTTGTGTTCTGTAAGGCCTGTACTTGTATGATCAGCATATTAATGAAAAAGATGAGCCTCGCCGGGAACTCGTGCATGTATATGTCCATGCAGAGGTGAAATGCCTCGTTATTTTAAATAAACGAGTTTTCCCCGGCAGGCTATCCTGCCGGTACCTTTTTGATTTTGTTGCCAGGGACCTGAGCCGACCGGGCAAAAAACAAAGGACCATCCCCCCGCCAACTCCCTTTTATCAAAGGCCACTGCGACCATCCTGGCCAAAGCAACATTCGAGCCAAGGGTGGGAGCACCTAAATTTCGAAGAGCGATGAGGTTTTCTCATGCACAAGTTTCAGCTTACAGAACACTTATCGACAAGAGGTAGAACTTATCTGTTTGGCTTGCCGGGGATCACAATGCCGGGCTATCTCTTCAACTCCTTGTGGAAGCCAAGTTCGCGGCAGGAACCTGCAGCTTCATGCAGATGAGGATGATGCAGGATGCGATCCTATCTATATGCACATGCAAATGCTTATGCAATGCTCTTGGAATGCTTAAGCATGCATGCAACTTGGTCGGGGGCCCCCAGTACTTCGTTTATTTATTTGTTGCTCAGGATCATCGCCTGGCTTTGTACAAGAGGTTACGTGCAACTGAGGCAAGGCCGGTACAAAAGGGTGGCTGCCGGGCAGGGCCCGACAGCCATGCCTTACGGGTAGAACTTGGAGAGATGCTCAATATTCCACGAGTTTTGCAATGGAATGCCATCTCCAGTCTCTAGACGGACTGCGCCAGGTCTGGTGACTCGTACTACCCGGTAAGGGCCTTCCCCACTTTGGCGTCAACTTGTTTGTACCCTTGGCGGACTGAACGCGCCTAAGGACAAGGTCGCCTTCCTCAAAACACAGGGCATCAACCCTGCGGCTATGATAGCGACGCATGGCTTGCTGATAGCGTGCAACACGTGTAGAATCCCGGAGACGGTTCTCCTCGAGTAGCACAGCGTCGTCACGCCGGTGCTGATCTTGCGCTACTTCATTGTAGGCAAGCACTCGAGGCGACCCATAAATGAGTTCCGTGGGATAACTACTTCTGCCCCATAGACCAGGGAGAAAGGAGTCTACCCGGTATCCCGATTTGGTGTCGTTCTGAGGGACCAGAGGACTACCGGCAGCGCATCGATCCACTTCCTGCCGTGCTTCTATAGCGTATCAAAGGTTCTTGTTTTGAGTCCCCGCAGCACTTCAACGTTCGCCCTCTCAGCTTGACCATTGCTTCTGGGCTGTGCGATAGAGGCAAATGAGATCCTGCATCCGAGGGCATGAACATATTGCCTGAAGGCGCGGCTTGTGAACTGGGTGCCGTTGTCAGTAATGATCCTTGCCGGGACTCCAAAATGACACACCAGTTCTTTCAAGAACTTGATAGCTGACTGAGCAGTCACCTTTCTCACGGCAGTCACTTCCGGCCACTTTATAAACTTGTCGATAGCATCGAAGAAGAATTCAAAGCCCCCGATTGCTTGAGGGAAAGGACCGAGGATGTCGAGCCCCCAGACCGAAAATGGCCATGATAAAGGGATTGTCTAAAGAGCTTGGGCAGGCAGGTGGATGTTCTTGGAATGGTTGGCAGGCTTCACATTTGGTGACTAGCTCAAACGCATCTTGGAGGGCAGTGGGCCAATAGAATCCTTGCCGGAATGCTTTCCCAACCAATGCCCTTGATCCAATGTGGGAGTCGCGCATGCCTTTGTCTATCTCAGCCAGCAGTTCCTTTCCTTCTTCCCGGCAGATGCACTTGAATTTCAAACCGTTGGGCCTTCGTCTGTTCGGAGTTTCATCGACAAACTAATACATACAGGCCCTCCGGGCTACTCTTTCAGCTTCATCTTTGTCATTCTTGAGTTCTCCGGTTTGGAGGAAGTGGACTATGTGCCCTTCCCAAGTTGGAGCCTGGGGCTCGCCAACGGGGACTAGCGGCACCTCCTCAACTGCGGGGGCACACTCCTCGTTCGTAGGGACCATGGGCCCGGCTGGAGGGTGCGGTCCGACAAGTTGTGAGGAGTTGTTTCCGGCAGGGTCCTTGCCAGGAGCGGAAGGCTCTATCGGGAGAGGCTTACTGTAGTCCATCTTTCTCCTTTTCCGGGCCATTGTTGCTGGGGATACAGAGGGCTGAGTAAGATGGAGAACAAAACTCCCTGGTTCCATAGGGAGCTTCTGCGCAGCACACTTTGACAGATGATCAGCTATGCTGTTTTCTACACGGGGTACATGCTTTGTTTGCAATTCGTCAAAGTGCTCCTCCAATCTCCCCTCCTCAACGTATGCCTCCATCAATGGACTTTGGTAGTCCTTGTTGACTTGTCTCGCCACAAGCTGTGAGTCTCCTCGAATAATCAACTTCTTGATTCCCAACTCCGCGGCAATCCTTAGCCTGACAAGGAGCCCTTCATACTCTGTTGTATTGTTGGTTGCCTCTTCCTGGGCAAAATGCATATGGATGACGTACTTCAAGTGCTCCCCTGAGGGAGCGACGAGAAGCATACCAGCCCCCGCACCTTGTAGGGAAAAGGCACCACCAAAATACACAATCCATTCTTGGGGCGCCTCCTTGCCGGGGATAAATGTTTCTAGCACTTCCTCGTCAGGGGTTGGCGTCCATTCCGCAATAAACTCTGCCAATGCCCTGCTCTGAATTGTTCATGTGCTCTCAAACTTAAGAACAAAACTGGATAACTTCAAAGCCCACTCCACTATTCTGCCAGTAGCCTCAGGGTTTCGGAGTATCCTTTGCAATGGGAAGTGAGTTACAACCGTGATCTCATGGGCTCGGAAGTAGTGGCCCAGTTTCCTTGAGGCCATGATGAGACCAAAAATCAACTTTTGCACGCCAGAGTACCTCGATCGAGCCCCCTGTAGTAAGGAACTGGCAAAGTACACTGGGCGCTGCAGCACTTTCTTCCTTGCCGTGTCCTTGGGTTTGCTCTCGTTGTTGTGCTCACTTCTGTCCTGATTCTTGCCTGGCTCTGTCGGTCCTTGCTCACTCTCTATTTCGTCCACTTCTCGCCGTGCCACCAAGGCAGCGCTAACCGCTTGATTGGTTGCCGCTAAGTATAGCAGCAATGGCTCTTGCGGCTTGGGAGCAACCAAGGTGGGCACAGAGGACAAGTAGGCCTTCAATTCTTGCAAGGCTGCATCTCCTTTCGGTGTCCACTTCATGGGTCCTGCGTTCTTCAAGATTTTGAAGAACGGCAGGGCGCGCTCGGCAGACTTGGAAATGAATCTGCTTAGCGTGGCAACGCACCCTGTCAGACGCCTCACATCCTTCACTGTCCTTGGCGCTTGGATCTGCTCGATAGCTTTAATCTTGTCGGGGTTGGCTTTGATCCCCCGATGGGATACAAAGAGCCCAAGTAGCTTGCCGGAAGAAACACCAAACACACACTTCCTCCGGGTTGAACTTCAAGTTGATCTTGCACAAATTCGCAAATGTCTCCTCCAAATCCTGAATAAGGGTTGCTCTGTCCTTGGTCTTGACCACAATATCATCCATGTAACCTTCAATGCTTCTATGTAGCTATGGCTCGAAACCAATCTGGACTGCCATTGCAAAAGTAGACCCGGCACTCTTTAATCCGAATGGCATGCGGATAAAACAATACATACCACATGGAGTGATGAACGATGTCTTCTCTTCACCTTCCTTGGACATGAATATTTGGTGATACCCAGAATATGCATCCAGAAAGGAAAGCAAATCCCAGCCCGTAGTGGAATCCACAATCTGATCGATGCTCGGCAAGGGAAATGGGTCATTCGGGCAAGCCTTGTTGAGATATGTGAAATCTATGCAACGCCTCCATTTCCCGTTAGCCTTCTGGACCACCACTGAATTTGCTAACCATGTGGGATGTAGCACTCCTCTGACCAAACCAGCTGCTTCAAGCTTCTTGATTTCCTCTGCAATAAACTGCTGCCTCTCCAAGGCCTGCTTCCAGACTTTCTGCTTGACGGGTCAGGCATGTGGGCAAACAGCAAGGTGGTGGTCGATTACCTCCCTGGGAACACCGGGGATATCAGATGGTTGCTAGGAAAACACATCGATATTTGCCTGCAGGAAGGCAACGAGTGCACTTTCCTATTTGTCATCGAGGGTGGCGCTGATGGTGAAAGTGCCATCAACGCCAGCCAGCCCTGCTGGGACCTTCTTCACTTGTGGAGTAGCAACCTTGGACCTTTTTCTATTGGAACTCTCCGACAAGTCATCAATAGGCACAGCGTACTCCGAAGAGGCACGCTTCCTGGATTCCTTGCCAGCGTCCTTGCTATCCTTCTTATTTCCTCTATTCTCCTTGGCGGGAACTGTTGCTGCCGCCGCCTCTGCCGTGACTGCATCCCGGTACATCTTGTCCACGAAAATTATCGCGTCCTTCTCATCTGATGGGATGGAAATGACTCCAACTGGCCCAGGCATCTTCAAGGTGTTGTAGGCATAGTGGGATGCTGCCATGAATTTAGCAGGGGCTGGGCGTCCAAGGATCCCATTGTACAGCATGGGGAGATTGACCACATTGAACACAATCTTCTCAGTACGATAGTTCAACTCCCCTCCAAACATCACAGGCAACGCGATCTTTCCCTTAGGATGACTCCTGCTGTGATTAATTCCTTGAAACGTGCTGGTGACCTTCAACTCATCCTCTGCTTTCTGGAGTTTGGTGATAACCTTTGGGGAAATTAGATTCAACCGGACCCCACCGTCCACCAACATCTTTGTGACCTTGAGGTTGCGAATTGTTGGAGAGACCAACAATGGCAAACATCCTACCGCAGTGGTGTGGTCAGGATGGTCCTCTTCATCAAAGATGATGGGCGTGTGTGACCATTTGAGTGGTTTCCGGGCCTCTGGCGCTGGTTCCACGACATTGACCTCACGAGCCCACCGTTTGAGTTGGCGGTGAGAGGTGTGCAGAGATGCACCCCCGTCAATGCACAGGGTGTCAGTGGCCTTTTGAAACTCCCGCTCACTGGTTTCCTCTTCATCTCCTCCATCACTCTCATCATCATAGGCTTCCTTCTCTCAATCTTTGGCAGGTTTTCATTTGTTCCGGGAAGGTTTGCAGGGCGATTTGCTTCACCGCCTCGACCCTTACCACCAGCGACATTCTAATCCTTTTCCTTGTCATGCTTCTCATACTCTGCTCTCTACCTCTTGACGAGCTACTCAACTTGATAACATTCTTGAAGGTCGTGGCCCTTGGTTCAATGAATCTTGCAGTACGACCCATCGCCTTTCCCGGCCTTCTCGATAGCCGCAGCCTCCCAGCAATCAGCGTACAAGGCAGCTTCCTTGCCGGGGGCTTTGGCCTTAGCCTTCTTGCCGGTACTAGGTGTACCCGATCCTTTAACAGACATCACTGTCTTATCCTTGCGCTTCTTGCTCTTCTTGTGACTGGTGGATTCGTCATCATCCTCTGAATCGACATTGATGCAATCCTCCTCTCCGGGCAGCTTCATTCCCTCCTCCATCTGGGCACACTGATCCACCAAGGTGTAAAGCTCCTTCACAGTCTTGGGCAACCGCACGTTCATCTTGAAACGAATCTTGCGGTTGCGCACATTGGATTGCAAGGCAGCTATCACAGCTGCTGGATGGATGTTCGGGATGTTCCAATGGACTCTGCTCAAACTCTGCAAATACTTCCAGCGAGTCTCTCCTTTTTATTGGAGGAGCTGCAAATCGCTGGGCCGACCTGGTTCTTGATGGCCGTCAGTGAAGGCGCCAATGATCTCATGGCACAGGTCAGCCCATGAAGAAATGGAGTTATCCGGCAGGTGCATCATCCAGGACCTCATATTGGACTTGAGAGACAAACGGAAGTAGTTGGCCAACACCTTCTCATCTCTTCCCTCGACAGCTTGAACAATGATGGTGTAGATGCTTAGAAACTCTACCGTGTTCAGCCTCCCATCATACTTCTCGGGTATCTCTAGCTTGAATGTGCGGACGGACGGCCAACGGACTTGCCGCAGCTCACGAGTAAAGGCAGGGCACCCAACCTCAAAAGGTAGGCACCCGCCAATATCGAGTGCAGGCTCGTCGACGTCGGGACCGTCTCACCCATTGGTCCGGCGGTGGTCGTCGCGGCGTTGTTGAACAACGATGCTTGTGTCTCCCGTCCGCCTGTCCTCCAGGGCACGCTGTCGGCCTTGATACATCTCCAACGTATCTATAACTTATGAAGTATACATGCTTTTATTTTATCATTCATGGATGTTTTACAATCATTTTATAGCAACTTTATATCATTTTTGGGGACTAACCTATTGACCCAGTGCCAGTTGCTGTTTTTTTGCTTGTTTTTTACATCGCCGGAAATCAATATCAAATGGAGTCCAAACACCATGATACTTGTTGGAGATTTTTGATGGACTAGAACACCCAAGATGGGCCAGAGCAGCACCTGGGGGGTGCCCCGAGGGGGCACAACCCACCTGGGCGCGCCCAGGTGGGTTGTGCCCACCTCGGTGGCCTCCCGCACCCCCTCTTTACCCTATAAAATCATAAATATTCCAAAACCCTTCGGGGTTAACCTAGATCAGCAATTCCGCTGCTGCAGGCCTCTGTAGCCACCGAAAACCAATCTAGACCATTTCCGGCACCCTGCCGGAGGGGGGAATCTTCTCCGGTGGCCATCTTCATCGTCCCGGCGGCCACCACTATGAGGAGGGAGTAGTTCACCGTCAGGGCTGAGGGTTTGTACCAGTAGCTATGTGTTTAATCTCTCTCTCTCGTGATCTATATCATGGGCTTTGTTAACATAGATGGATCATATGATGTTTCTCCCCTCTATACTCTTGTGGTGATGAATTGAATCTTTACCCTTTGAAGTTTTGTCTTGTCGGATTGAATGTTCAGATATGAGAACACATGATGTATGTCTTGAGGTACAAATACTTGAGGTGACAATGGGGTATCATATTGATTCACTTGATTTATGTTATGGCACTTAACTTGCGGATTCCTAAGGTGACATTGGGGTAATCTATGCATAGGGGTTGATGCACGTTTTTATTATCTTTTCTCCGATAGAAACTTTGGGGTCTCCTTGTAGTTCTTTGTGTGGATTGAGTATTATGATCATGAAGTTGTTTGATGCATATCATAGAATTAACTCACGGATACTCATGGTGACATTGGAGTATCTAGATGACATTAAGTTGGTTGATGTGTGTCATATGGTGTTATTTTAGTAAGAACTCTTGATTAGATCGATCGGAAAGAATAGCTTGCATTATTTAGTACTAACTCTAGGATAGATTGATCGGAAAGAATAGCTTTGAGGTGGTTTCGTACCCTACAAACAATTTCTATCTTTTGTTCACCGCTAATAGGAACTCGGGAGTGGTTCTTTCTTGCACTTTGAGGGATAATCATATGATCCAACTATGTTAGCACTGTTTAGAGATTGCACTAGCGAAAGTACGGACTCTAGGCCCCATTTTCAAGCATTGCAATACCGTTTTTGTGCCCGTTTACTATTTGCTACCTTGTTGTTTTTATTTATTCAGATTATAAAAATATATTTCTACCATCAATATTACACTTTATCACCATCTCTTTGCCAAACTAGTGCACCTATACAATTTGCCATTCTATTGGGTGTGTTGGGGACACAAGAGATTTCTTGTATTTGGTTGCTGGGTTGTTTTAGAGAGACCATCTTCATCCTACACCTCCCATGGACTGATAAACCTTAGGTCATCCACTTGAGGGAAAATTTCTACTGTCCTACAAAACTCTGCGCTTGGAGGCCCAACACGAGTCTACAAGAATAAAGTTGCGTAGTAGACATCAAGCTCTTTTCTGGCGCCGTTGTCGGGGAGGTGAGTGCTTGAAGGTATATCTTTAGATCTTGCAATTGAATCTTTTAGTTTCTTGTTTTATCACTAGTTTGGTTTATAAAAGAAAACTACATAAAAATGGAATTGAGGTTGCATCATATTATTGATCATCTTTATAATATCTTTCTTGAAAATGATGGTTCGGAAAATTGTGCCCAATTTTTAGAAGAAGAAGTCAATAAAATGTTTGGCACAAAATATTTTAATGATGAGCATGATTGCAATGCTGTTAGTATGAATTCTTTGAATATTCATGATGCTAATGATATGCAAAGCCATAAGCTTGGGGATGCTATATTTGATGAAGATGATATTTTTAGTCCCCCAAGTTTTGAATAGAAAATTTATTATGATGATTGCATGCCTCCCATTTATGATGATTATGTTGATGAAAGTGGATTTGGAGAGGTCATGACCTTATTTAATGATGAGGCCCCTATTTTGGAGGAGGTTGCAATTGATTATGACAACAAAATTCCTATATATGATGATTATAGTGATGACATGTATGCTATATTGAATAATGATAACCATGAAACTTTTCATCATGATTTTAATTTTCACTCTCATGATAGTTATTTTGTTGAGTTTGATCCCACAACTATTCATGAGAATAAATTTGCTTCTGTGGAGAGTAGTAAAATTTCTATGCTTTTGTGTCATGAAAAGAATGCTTTATGTGATCGTTATATTGTTTAATTTCTTCATGATGCTACTGGAAATTATTATGAGGGAGGAGCTTATGCTTGTAGGAATTGCAATAATATCAAGTTTCTTCTCTATGTGTTGATTGTTTTGAAGTTGCACTTGTTTTGCCTTCCTATGCTAGTTGATTCTTGCTCTCATAAGTTGTTTGCTCACAAAATTCCTATGCATAGGAAGTGGGTTAGACCTAAATGTTCTAGTCATATGCTTCATGATGCTCTCTTTATGTTCCAATTCTTATCTTTTATGCGAGCATCATTGAAATCATCATGCCTAGCTTAAAAGGCATTAAAGAAAAGCGCTTGTTGGGAGACAACCCAATACTTTTACCTACTGTTTTTATGAATTAAAATGATTAAGCTACTGTATTAATCATGTTTTATTGCTTTTGTTTCAATAAAGTGCCAAGTAAAGCCTTTGGGATCATGTTGGGTGATAGTTGATTTGACCCTGCTGAAAAACAGAAACTTTTGCGCTCAAAAAAACAGGTCTCATGTTTAACAGAAGAGTGATTTTGAGTTGATTCTTTCTGAAGAAGTTGAATATACAAATTTCTCACGTGGTCCTAATTTTTTCATAGTTTTTGGAGTAGCAGAAGTATGGTTTGAGTACAGATTACTATAGAGTGTTCTGTTTTTGACAGATTCTGTTTTCAATGCATAGTTTGCTTGTTTTCTAGTTTCTATGTCTTATATTGCTCAATATAAATTTTGGAAAAGATATGATACAGTAGGAATTGTGTGATAAAAATTATTAATCTTTTATTTGACAGTACCAAAAGTGAAATGGTTTGCTCTTTATCATACTAAGCTATCTCAAAAAGTTCCGTTAAGTTTTGTGTGATTGAAGTTTTCAAGTTTTGGATGAGATGTCGATATGAGGAGAATAAGGAGTGACAAGACCCTAAGATTTGGGATGCCCAAGGCACCCCAAGGTAATCTTCAAGGAAGATCCAAGCAACTAAGCTTGGGGATGCCCCGGAAGGCATCCCCTCTTTCGTCTCCAACATTATCGGTAACCTCACTTGGAGCTATGTTTTCATTCGTCACATGATATGTGTTTTGCCTGGAGCGTCAATTTATTTTGTTAGATTTGCTTGCTGTTATTTAGAATAATGTTTTGCATCTTTTATTTCAATAAAAGTGGCATTGATAGCCTTTACTATGCTTATTCTACAAGTCTACATGTTGCTGTTTGAAAATAGAAAGTTTACCGCTGTTGCGAAAATTCCCTAGAAAAGTCAGGATGTGATAAAATGTTGAAACTTTTTGCAAAGTAAGCTCTGATAAATTTTCTACGGTGTGGTAGAATTTCATAATGTTTGGAGTTTAATAAGTATTGATACTCTTGCATTCTTTACAGACTGTACTATTTTGGCAGATTGCTATTATGTTTGCATTGTTTGCATATGCTTGCTTGTTTAATGAATCTATTTGAGGATAGAAGTATTAAATATGCCGATGAATTTAGTATTCAATGTTGAATAATAAGTTTAGTGATTTGCTACAGTAGAGAATGATAAGGTTTTTTCATTGGTTTATACAAACTTATCTCACGAGTTCTTGTTGAATTTTGTGTGGATGAAGCTTTTGAGATTTAGGAAAACCGTGATATGAGAAGAATTAAGGAGACACAAAAGCTCAAGCTTGGGGATGCCCAAGGCATCCCAAGATAATATTCAAGAAGTCTCAACCATCTAAGCTTGGGGATGCCCCGGTAGGCATCCCACCTTTCTTCTTCACAATTATCGGTTAGTATCGGTTGAGCCTAAGTTTTTTGCTTCTTCACATGAGTTGTGCTATTCTTAGAATGTCATTTTATTTTTGTTTTACTTGCTGTTTTAATAAAATACTTAGAACTGAAAGTTTTTAAATAAAATAGAGTCCTCAAATAGTTTCCAAGGAGGCTAAGTAAGCGGCATTCACCTCCTGCCAAAGAAGCTCTTTTCTTTGGAATTGCTCTTGTGCTTCACTTATATCCTATGAGTAAATTGTTGAATAAATTGAATGTCATGAATTTGATATCATATCATGCCTAGTGGTAGCTTCACATTGGGTTTAGAAAGTGAATTCTTTTGAGGCTTTACAATCACAATTTTGGTCATACAGCAATCCACGAATAATTAGTATAAGGAAGAGAACTTTCACATGCAAATACACTATCTTTGAAATATTTTGTGATTGTGAACCCCCATCAAAATATTATATGCCAAAATTGTTGAGTTGAACAAGGAAGACAACATAATTATTTATGTTTGTTCATATTCACATAGAAGTTATATTGTCATAGATCCTTCAACATGTGATGCTTGCCCCCCATCTTTGCTAGCCAAAAATTCCGCACCAAGTAGAGATACTACTTGTGCATCCAAAAACCCTTAAACCCAAATCTTATTTTCAAAATTCCACCATACCTACCTAAGGATTGAGCAAGGTCCTTCAAGTAAGTTATCATCGGCGCAATAAGGCAATAAAAATTGCTTCTAAAAGTGTTAGATCATTTAATGTAAGAGAAAATTGAGCGTTGTACAAACTTGTGATGGCAAAGAATAAGAGCGACAGACTGCATAATAAATGTTGCTATCATAAGGGGAAATATAACATGACATTCTTTTGCACCAAGGGGTTGAGCATACAAACAAATAAGCGCATGGCAACCTCTACTTCCCTCTGCGAAGGGCCTATCTTTTACTTTTCAGTATTTACTTTTATGCAAAGAGTCAAAGTTTTTCTCTCTATTCCTTTTGGTTTTTATCTTTTGGCAAGCATCATGTGGTGAGGGAAGATCTAGGCACATATGTCGAGTTGAATATGGGTAGCATGAGTTATTATTGTTGACATCACCCTTGAGGTGAATACGTTCGAAGGCAAAACAATAAGCCCCTATCTTTCTATCTGTCTGGTTGAAACGTTCTGCTCATGTGTATGCGGTGAGTGTTAGCAATCATAGAAGACTATATGATGGTTGAGTATGTGGAGCTCTTACTTAAACTCTGTTGAATAAGTTGAATTGCAATTGCTTGGTGACCAAGAACATAGGTTGTTGAGTTTGAAGAGAGTTCATTGTTTGAACCTTAACATGTGAATTGGTTGCTACTACAACATGAGAAGTTTTATAAGAAAGAATTGCTGTTATGATGCTAGGAAAAGTGATTGAAATTGTCATTGATCAAACTTGTGCACTTTGCTAGCATTCACACTTCATAAATTACTTCTTTTATCATTTACCTACTCAAGGACGAGTAGGAATTAAGCTTGGGGATGCTGATACGTCTCCAATGTATCTATAATTTATGAAGTATTCATGCTGTTATTTTATTATTCTTGGATGTTTTACAATCATTTTATAGCAACTTTATATCATTCTTTGGGACTAACCTATTGACCCAGTGCCCAGCGCCAGTTGTTGTTTTTTGCTTGTTTTTTACATCGTAGGAAATCAATATCAAACGGAGTCCAAACACCGCGAAACTTGCTGGAGATTTTTATGGACAAGAACACCCAAGATGGGCCAGAGCAGCACCTCGGGGGTGCCCCGAGGGGGGCACAACCCGCCAGGGCGCGCCTGGGGACCCAGGCGCGCCCAGGTGGGTTGTTCCCACCTCGGTGGCCTCCCGCACCCCCTCTTAACCCTATAAATTCACATATATTCCAAAACCCTTAGGGGTTAACCTAGATCAGAAGTTACGCCGCCGCATGCCTCTGTAGCCACCAAAAACCAATCTAGACCCTTTCTGGCACCCTGCCAGAGGGGGGAATCATCTCCGGTGGCCATCTTCATCATCCCGGCGGCCACCATGATGAGGAGCGAGTAGTACACCCTCGGGGCTCAGGGTTTGTACTAGTAGCTATGTGTTTAATCTCTCTCTCACGTGATCTATATCATGGGCTTTGTTAACATAGATGGATCAAATGATGTTTCTCCCCTCTATACTCTTGTTGTGATGAATGGAATCTTTACCCTTTGAAGTTTTGTCTTGTCGGATTGAATGTTCAGATATGAGAACACATGATGTATGTCTTGCGGTACGAATACTTGAGGTGACAATGGGGTATCATATTGATTCACTTGATGTATGTTATGGCACTCAACTTGTGGATTTCCAAGGTGACATTGGGGTAATTTATGCATAGGGTTGATGCATGTTTTTATTATCTTTTCTCCGATAGAAACTTTGGGGTCTCCTTGTAGTTCTTTGTGTGGACTGAATATTATGATCATGAAGTTGTTTGATGCATATCGTAGAATTAACTCACGGATACTCGTGGTGACATTGGAGTATCTAGGTGACATTAAGTTGGTTGATGTGTGTCATATGGTGTTATTTTAGTACGAACTCTTGATTAGCTCGATCGGAAAGAATAGCTTGCGTTATTTTAGTACGAACTCTAGGATGGATTGATCGGAAAGACTAGCTTTGAGGTGGTTTCGTACCCTACAAACAATTTCTATCTTTTGTTCACCGCTAATAGGAACTCGGGAGTGGTTCTTTATTGCACTTTGAGGGATAATCATATGATCCAACTGTGCTAGCATTGTTGAGAGATTGCACTAGCGAAAGTACGGACCCTAGCCCTCTTTTTCAAGCATTGAAATACCGTTTTTGTGCTCGTTTACTATTTGCTACCTTGTTGTTTTTATTTATTTAGATTATAAAAATATATTTCTACCATAAATATTACACTTTTATCACCATCTCTTCGCCGAACTAGTGCACCTATACAATTTGCCATTGTATTGGGTGTGTTGGGGACACAAGAGATTTCTTGTATTTTGTTGCAGGGTTGTTTAAGAGATACCATCTTTGTCCTAGACCTCCCACGGATTGATAAACCTTAGGTCATCTACTTGAGGGAAAATTGCTACTGTCCTACAAAACTCTGCGCTTGGAAGCCCAACACGAGTCTACAAGAATAAAGTTGCGTAGTAGACATCAGGCCTGGATGCGCTCGAGAGTCAAAAGAGGCCATCGAGACGTCATCAGGTTCTTGATTCTGCTGCGCTCGCACTGGCTGCCGTGGCGGGGACTGCATCATGGGGGTGTCCCCTTCCGTACGACCAGCAACATGAGCCATCGTCGTTGCTTGGGGAGGCCATGGCGGGCCAACTCGCTGCGAGCCCCCAGCCTCGGCAAAACCGAGCAAACTCTGGATGGTGGCGCGCCACTCGTCCATCTATTCAGCTGCTGGTGGAAACCTGAGCAGCAGCTGAGCCCGCGCCGTGGCCTCCGTAGTAGTGCTTGGCTTGGGTGAGGACGATGTAGATCGCACTGTCGCTTGGCTCCTGACGGTTCCAGCAGCGACAGTACCACCCCACCGCTATTACGGGGCGGCCACTTGAATGGCGTGGTGGCATGGCCAAGGCGCTTGAGGACCAGCGGCTCCGTTGGGCGCAGCGGCCTGGTCGACTCGCCCCGGGGGAGGTGCACGCGTTGCGGTCGCTCCCGTGATGGGGGCAGCCGGAGGGCGGCGATTCGCCCCGGACCAAGCGCCAACGCTGTGGTTGTGCCCGTCGGCGAGAGGAAGGGGTGTGGACGGAGTATCACCTTCTCCCGTACCTCGTGGAGCGTGGCCATCAGGGTATTGCTGATGTTGCTCTCCTCCGGTGTCTCCCGCTCCTGCTTCGGCTGTGGTGGAAGTGGTGGCAGTGCCGCCTGCTCCGACCACATCCCCAGCAGCGTCCACATCCTTGCGCGCCTCCGCTCCTCCCATAGCATTGGTGGCTGCGGGTGGTGGAGCCTTCGAGGTGGACGGGTGAGCTGAAGCACCGGATATCTTCTTGGGTGCCATGGTCGATGGCGCCGTCGAAGACGAAGATGGCGATGAAGATGGAGGCTTCTTTATGCTCACACATCATTTACTACTACCGCGGCGCTACGACCGGGGTGCCTCCAAGTCCAACGCTGCTCCGAACTGTATTTGGTACATCGCACATGGAACAAGAAGGTCGATGAGCCATATGTAAGGCAAAGGGGTCTTGTTAAGTGTGTCACCATTTCGTGTGCGGACTGACCCTGCTTGAGTTGCTACGCCAACTCGACAGGAGTAGCCTACCACTTGGTTTTGCTCCTTGGTGAAGCCCGACTATATTGATCTAAAAATATACTACTCACTCCGTCTCGGTTTATAGGGCGTGCACGTAGTTCTAGGTCATCCATTTGACTAACTAAATATGAGTTACTATGTCACAAAAGTATATCATTGGATTCTTAAGCGGATGTAGTTTCTAAACATATATTGTTCATCACATATATAGCAAGTTAAATTCTCAACCTAGAACAACGTGCATGCCCTGTAAACCGAGATGGAGGAAGTAGTAAAAATGAGGTGATTTTACCGAACGGTGGGCGGGGGAGCATGGCCTGTCATGCGGTCCCATGTGTCATGATGTACCATGGCGATACGCGTCCCTCTTGAGGCAGAACAATGGCAAAATCAATACGTGGTTTTATTGAAGGAGATGATGGCGAAGAGGATTCAGCGAAGTGTGAAATAATGGTTGCTTCGTCCGTCTGGGAAGGTGCGGTGTCGGTACAACAAACCCTGGGTCCGTTGCCCACACTGTGCACAAGCACGGGAGCAAGATTATAGCACCAAGGTCACGCCAAGGTACAAGAGATCAAGATTTTCAAAGGACCAACATGCAGATCAAGAGGACCAAGACCAAGCCAGAGAAGTAAGAAACCACCAGGAGAAAAGCCTAACTTGCCGGGCGAGCGAGCCTGGCAAGGACGGGGTCGCCCCCGGAAGGAAACCTACAAAGACGTCCCGGCAGGGCCTACCGGGACTCGCGGAGGCAGAACCACCTCCCCAAACCACTTCACCGTGACACACATCGTCGATCAATGCAGTGTCAAGCCGCAAAGTGACTATGTGGCAGCCATTTGCCACATGGCAACCTCTTTCTACAGGAAATACCTACAGACGACACCCGTCCTGTGACTTGTCGAGCGAGCAGGCGTAAAGCTGGCAAAACAGCCCGACAAGGCTTGTCGGGCAAGCAACGATGTGATGTTGAGCGGCGCATTTAATGCGCTCTGTCAGCCTGCAGAGTTAGGTATGATAGTACTGTTTGCTATCTTATCAGTGCATAATGACTAATTTGCCATTGTGGTGACCCCTTAAACTATAGAAGGAGGCCCATGGCAACGGTAGAAAGGGTTAGAAGGTTGGACAGTCACACATTCATACGCGCGTAGTCACTGTCGCCCCAAGGTAACCATGCCAGGCAAGTGTACTACGTCCCACCACCATTCTTCCACCATCAATCCACCAAAGCAGGAGTAAGGTTTTATGCCATGCGGCAGCCCGAACCTGGGTAAAAATGCCCGTGTGATCTATGCTGTGCTGCCCCAAGCTCTTCTGCTCTTTGTGCAACGTGCCATCCCCCCGCCGAACTAGCAAGGGACCTTTGGTCCCATAGGTGGCCGTGGTTTCCCGCGACATCTTTGGCGCGCCAGGTAGGGGGCATCACTTGCGCGAACCTGAAAGCATGAGCAGCGCGTCATCTTCATCGCCGTCTTCATCTTCGACGACGCCATCGACCATGGAGCCCAAGAAGAAATCCGGTGCTTCAGCTCACCCATCCACCTCGAAGGCTCTGTCGCCCGCAACCACCAATGCTGCGGGGGATGCAGAGGCGCACGACGATGTGGACGCTGTTGGGGATGTGGTTGGAGCAGGTGGCACCGTCACTACCTCCCCCGCAGCCGAAGCAGGAGTAGGAGACACCGAAGGAGAGAAGCATCAGCAACATCCTGACGACCACGCTCTACGAGGTACAGGTGAAGGGATTATTCCATCTGCGCCCCTTCCTCTCGCCGACGGGCACAGCCACAATGATGGCACTCGGTCCGGGGCGAAACGCCGCCCTCCGGCTACCCCCTCTACGGGAGCGACCACAGCGCGTGCACCTCCCCCGAGGCGAGCCGACCAGGTCACTACACCCAACGGAGTCGCTGGCGCTCAAGAGCCTTCACCATGTCACCATGCTATCCAGATGGCCGCCTTGCAACAGCAAGGACATGGTGCTGTTGCTGCTGGCAACGTCAGAAGCCGAGCGACGGTGCGGTCCACATCATCATCGCCCATGCCAAGCACTGCTACGGAGGCCATAGCACGGGCTCAGTTGCTGCTAAGTTTTGCTGTTGGGGATGCGGCCGAGCAGATGGATGAGTGGCGTGCCACCATCCAGAGTCTGCTCTGTTTCACCGAGGCTGGGGGCTCACAGCGAGCTGGCCCAGCACGACCACCCCAAGTGATGACGACGGCTCGCGCTGCTGGTCGTACGGAAGCGGGCACCCACACAGTGCATTCCCCACAGCGGCAACCAACGCGAGCGCGGCAGAATGAAGAACCTGACAACATCTCGATGGCCTCTTCTGACCCTCGAGCAGGTCCAGGCCAATGGCGAGCCCCAGAGGACCGGCGGAGGTAGACGCGTGCGCCCTTGTTGAGCGACGTCGCGACGACCATAGTTGGACCAATGGGTGCGACTGTCCCGACATTGACGAGCCTGCGCTCGAGGTGGGCGGGTACCTACCTTTCGAGGTTGGGTGCCCTGCCTTTACTCGTGAGCAGCGGCAAGTCCGTTGGCCGTCCGTTCGCATGTTCAAGCAAGAGATACCCGAGAAGTACGATGGGAGGCTAAACCCGTCAGAGTTTCTGAGCATCTACACCATCGCTGTTCAAGATGCCAGGGGAAGAGATGAGAAGGTGTTTTCCAACTACTTCCCTTTGGCTCTCAAGTCCAATGTGAGGTCTTTGCTGATGCACCTCCCGGAGAACTCCATTTCATCATGGGTTGACCTGTGCCATGAGTTCATTGGGGCCTTCACTGGTGGGCATCAAGAACCAGGGTGGCCCAGTGACTTGAAGCTTCTCCAATAGAAAGAAAGAGAGACTCTCCGGAAGTACTTGCAGAGATTCAGCAGAGTCCACAGGAACATCCCGAATATCCATCCAGCAGCTGTGATAGCTGCCTTCCAATCCAATGTGCGCAACTGCATGATCCGTTCCAAGATGAACGTGCGGTTGCCCAAGACTGTGAAGGAGATTTACACCTTGGTGGACAAGTGTGCTCAGATGGAGGAGGAAAGGAAACTACCCGGAGAGGAGGATTGCATTAACATCGACTCAGAGGATGACAACGAATCCACCAATCAGAAGAAGAGCAAGAAGCGCAGCAAGAGGCGCAAGGATAAGGCGGTGATGACGGTCGAAGGATCAGGTACCCCTAGTACTGGCAAGAAGGCCAAAGCCGAAGCCCCCCCAGCAAGGAACTTGCCATGTGCACTGACTGCCAGGAAGCTGCGGCTACCGAGAAGGCCGGGAAAGGCGATGGGCTGTACTGCAAGATTCATGGGACCAAAGGCCACGATCTTCAAGAGTTTCATCAGGTTGAGCAGCTTGTCAAGAGGCACATACCAGAATATGAGAAGCGTGATAGGAAAAGGTCAAAATACTGCTGGCGGGAAGGGCCGAAGCGGTGAAGCAAATCGCCCCAGCAAACCCCTCCGGAACCAAGGAAAACCCGCCAAGGGTCGAGAGAAGGAGGCTAGCAACAATGATAGTGATTGAGGAGATGAAGAGGAAACCAGTGGGCAGGAGTTTCGGAAGGCCACTGACGCCGTGTGTATTCACGGTGGTGCATCCCCGCACTCCTCTCACAACCAGCTCAAACAGTGGGCACGTGAGGTCAATGTCGTGGAACCAGCGGCAGAGGCTCGGAAGCCACTCAAATGGTCACGCACGCCCCTCATCTTTGATGCAGAGGACCATCCCGACTGTACCACTGTGGTGGGATGTTTGCCATTGTTTGTCTCTCCAACAATTCGCAACCTCAAGGTCACAAAGATGTTGGTTGACGGCGGGGCCGGGTTGAATATGATTTCCCCAATGGTCATCAGCAAACTTCAGATAGCAGAGGAAGAGCTAAAGGTCACGGGCACATTTCAAGGAGTTAATCCTGGCAGGAGTGATCCTAAGGGAAAGAACACGTTGCTAGTGATATTTGGAGGAGAGCTGAACTATCGGACTAAGAAGATTGTGTTTGATGTGGTCGACCTCCCCTTGACGTACAATGGGATCCTTGGACGCCCAACCCTGGCTAAATTCATGGCGGCGTCCCACTATGCCTACAACACCTTGAAGATGTCTGGGCCGGTAGGAGTCATTTCCATCCCATCAAATGAGAAGGACGCAATCATTTGCGTGGATAAGATGTACGGGGACGCAGTCGTGGCAGGGGCAGCGGCAGCAGTAGTTCCTGCCAAAGAGAACAGAGGAAAGAAGAAGGATGGCAGGGACACTGGCAAGGAATCCTGGAAGCGCTCCTCTCCGGAGTGCGCTGCGCCTGTTGATGACTTACCGGAGAGTTCCAACAGCAAGAGATCCAAGGTTATGCCACCACAAGTGAAGAAGGTCCCGGCAGGGCTGGCTGGCGTTGATGGTACCTTCACTATCAGCGCCACCCTTGATGACAACTAGGAAAGCGCGCTTGTTGCCTTCCTGCAGGCGAATATCGATATGTTTTCCTGGAAACCATCTGATATCCCCGGTGTTCCCAGGGAGGTAATCGAGCACCACCTTGCTGTCTGCACACATACCCGACCTGTCAAGCAGAAATTTGAGAAGCAGGCCTTGGAGAGGCAGCAGTTTATTGCAGAAGAGATTAAGAAGCTTGAGGCAGCTGGTTTGGTTAGAGGAGTGCTGTATCCAACGTGGTTAGCAAATCCAGTGATTGTTTGCAAGGCTAATGGGAAATGGAGGCTTTGCATAGATTTCGCAGATCTCAACAAGGCTTGCCCGAAGGACCCATTTCCCTTGTCGTGCATCGACCAGATTGTGGATTCAACTTCAGGCTGCGATTTGCTCTCCTTCTTGGATGCATATTCTGGATATCATCAAATCTTCATGTCCAAAGAAGACGAAGAGAAGACCTCGTTCGTCACCCAATGTGGTATGTACTGTTTTATCCGCATGCCATTCGGATCAACTGTGGTCAAGACTTTTGCAAGTGTAGTCCAGATTGGTTTTGAGCCACAGCTACACAGAAACATTGAGGCTTATATGGATAATACTGTGGTCAAGACCAAGGACAGAGCAACCCTCATCCCAGAGAAGTGTGTGTTTGGTGTTCCCTCCGGCAAACTACTTGGGTTCTTCGTATCCCATCGTGGGATCGAAGCCAACCCTCAAGCAGATCCAGGCACCAAGCACAGTTAAGGATGTGAGGCATCTGACAGGGTACGTTGCCGCGCTAAGCAGATTCATTTCCATGTCTGCTGAGCGTGCCCTGCCGTTCTTCACAATCTTGAAGAAGGCAGGGCCCATGAAGTGGACCCCAGAAGCAGATGCGGCTTTGCAAGAGTTGAAGGCCTACTTATCCTCTGTGCCCACCTTGGTTGCCCCGAACCAGAAGAGCCATTGTTGCTATACTTGGAGGCAACCAATCAAGTGGTTAGTGCAGCCTTACTGGCACAGCGGGAAGTGGAAGAAGCAGAAAGTAAGCAAGGCCCGACAGACCCAGATAAGGATCAGGACTGAAATGAGCACGACAGTGAGGGCGACCCCAAGGACACGACAAAGAAGAAAGTGGTGCATGCCCAGTGTACTTTGTTAGCTTCCTATTACAAGGAGCTAGATTGAGGCACTCTCGTGTGCAAAAATTGATCTTTGGGCTCATCATGGCCTCAAGGAAACTGCGCCACTACTTCCAAGCCCATGAGATCACGGTTGTCACTCGCTTTCCGTTGCAAAGGATACTCCGAAACCCTGAGGCTACCGACAGAATAGTGGAGTGGGATTTGGAGTTATCCAGCTTTGGCCTGAAGTTTGAGAGCAAATCAACAATTCAGAGCAGGGCATTGGCAGAGTTTATTGGAAAATGGACATCACCCCTGATGAGGAAGTGCTGGAAACAGTCATCCCCGGCAAGGAAGCGCCCCAAGAATGGATCATCTATTTCGATGGCGCCTTTTTCCTACAAGGTGCAAGGGCAGGCATGCTTCTCGTTACCCCCTCCTGGGAGCACTTGAAGTACGTCGTCCAGATGCACTTTGCATGGGAAGAGGCGACCAACAATACAACAGAGTATGAAGGGCTCCTTGCCGATCTCAGGATTGCCACAAAATTGGGAATCAAGAAGCTAATCATTCGAGGAGATCCACAGCTTGTGGTGAGACAAGTCAACAACGATTACCAAAGCGCATTGATGGAGGCATACATTGAGGAAGTGAGAAGTTTGGAGGAGCGCTTTGACATGTTGCAAACAGAGCATGTACCCCGTGCGGAAAACAACATAGCTGATCATCTGTCAAAGTGTGCTACACAGAAGCTTCCTGTGGAACCAGGAACTTTTGTTCTCCATCTTACTCAGCCCTCCGTATCCCCAACAATAATGGCCCGGAAAAGGAGAAAGATGGAGTCCGGTAAGCCTCTCCCTGTAGAGCCTCCCGGTGCTCCTGGTAGGGACCCTGCCGGAAACAACTCATCGCTTGCCGGACCGGACCCTCCAACCGGGCCTATGGTCCCCGCAAACGAGGAACATGCCCCCACAACTGTGGAGGTGTCGCTAGTCCTTGTTGCTGAGTCCAAGGCTCCAACTTGGGCAAGGCACGTAGTTCATTTCCTCCACACCGGAGAACTTCCCGATGACCAAGATGAAGCTGAAAGAGTAGCCCGGAGGGCCAGTATGTATCACGATGACACTCTATACAGAAGGAGGCCCAACAGTGTGAAATTGAAGTGCATCTGTCGGAAGAAGGAAAGGAACTGATGGCGGAGATACACAAAGGCATGTGCGGCTCCCACATTGGATCAAGGGAATTAGTTGGGATAGCATTCCGGCAAGGATTCTATTGGCCCATAGCCCTCCAAGATGTGATTGAGCTAGTCACCAAATGAGAAGCCTGCCAGTTCCATTCCAAAAACATCCACCTGCCTGCACAAGCTCTTCAGACAATCCCTTTGTCATGGCCGTTTTCGGTCTGAGGGCTCGATATCCTCGGCCCTTTCCCCCGAGCTGCCAGGGCCTTTGAATTCTTGTTCGTTGCTATCGACAAGTTTACAAAGTGGCCGAAAGTAGTTGCCATGAGAAAGGTGATTGCTCAGTCAGCTATCAAGTTCTTGAAAGAATTGGTGTGCCGTTTTGGAGTCCCAACAAGGATCATTACCGACAACGGCTGTCGGATCTCGGGTTCTGGCAAAACCCTTCAAGATTCGAACACTGGGGTGCGCGCGAAGATCTCCCCCTACCGATCCATGCCCTAACCTCTCTACGATCTCAGAGGCTAGCTCGACGAACTCGCAACACAAGGGACACAAGATTTATACTGGTTCGGGCCACTGTTGTGGTGTAATACCCTACTCCAGTGTGGTGGTGGTGGATTGCCTCTTGGGCTGAGGATGAACAGTACAAGGGGAAGAACAGCCTCCTGAGGTGAGGTGTTCCTGTGCTTGGCTAACTTGTGTGGGTGAGGATGATCTCAATCAGTTGCCTCCTACGGTGGTGGCTAGCCCTATTTATAGAGGCCCTGGTCCTCTCCCCAAATATTGAGCGGGAAGGGAGCCAACAACAGCCAATTTGAAAGGGGACAGCTAGTACAGCTTATCGTGACAAAAGCAGTCTTTGCCTGCAAAAGGCTCTAGCGGTGACGCCGCCTTGGGCTCCATGGTGACCTCTGTCCTGCCGTCCTACTGGTCTTGGTCTCGTTGCACCGATATGGAAACCTTTGCTTGACACCTCGGTACTCCTCGCATGCGCTTGCCTCCTTAGCACCAAAGAGGAAGCAAGGACACTGTGCGCGCTGGCGCCCGCCTGGCCTTGGTCTTCATGGCTCACGTCACGAGAACCTCGCGAGGTTTGCCTTTCCTTGATCTCTCCGCCCCTTGCGAGCCAACCTGGTGAGGCCACTCCCGAGGAGGTCTTGCGTCGTCCGCCTCACGAAGCTTGGCCCCTCGCGAGGGTCTTGAATGCTTGTTGGTGAAGATGGGCCGTACGGGCCCGCTCGCAGAGCCACGCCGTGGGCCGCAGGGAGGCAAGTCTGGGAACCCCCGTTCCCAGAACGCCGACAACGGCACCCAGTTCACGAGCCGTGCCTTCATGCAATATGTTCATGCCCTCAAAAGCAAGATCTCATTTGCTTCTGTCGCACATCCCAGAAGCAATGGGCAAGCTGAGAGGGCGAATGCTGAAGTGCTGCGAGGACTCAGGACAAGAACCTTTGATACGCTGCAGAAGCACGGCGGGCGGTGGATTTATAGCTGCCGGTAGTTCTCTGGTCCCTCAGAACGACAGCAAATTGAGCTATCGGGCAGACTTCCTTCTCCCTAGTCTATGTTGCAGAAGCGGTCACCTCGAGTGCTTTCCTATGATGAAGTAGTGCAAGATCATCACTAGCGTGACGACGCTGTGCTACTCAAGGAGAACCGTCTCCGGGCTGCTACACATGCTGCACGCTATCAGCAAGCCCCGCTATTACAGTCGCAGGGTTCATGCCCGGTGTTTTGAGGAAGGCGACCTTGTCCTTAGGCGCGTTCAGTCCGCCAAGGGTACAAACAAGTTGACGCCGAAGTGGGAAGGCCCTTTCCGGGTAGTTTGAGTCACTAGACCTAGCGCAGTCTGTCTGGAGACCGGATATTGCATTAAATTGCAAAACTCATGGAATATTGAGCATGTCCGCAAGTTCTACCCGTAAGGCGCGGCTGTCGGGCCCTGCCCGGCGGCCACCCTTTTGTACATGCCTTGCCTCTATTGCATGTATCCCCTTGTACAAAGCCATGCGCAGACCCAGAGCAACAGAGAAATAAACGAAGTGTCGGGGGGCCCCTGACAGAGTTGCGTGCATGCATAAGCATTTCAAGAGCATTGCATAAGAACTCCATGAGCACTGCATATGCATATAGATAAGGTCGCATCTTGCATCATTCCCATCTGCATAAAGCTATAGGTTCCTGCCGTGAGCTTGAACTCTACGGGAAGTTGGGAAGATGGACAAGCAGTGCGACCTCCGGCAAGCCAAACAGATAAGTTCTACCTCTTGTCCCTAAAGTGTTCTGTAAGCTGAAACTTGTGGTTGGGAAAACATCGCCGCTCTTTGAAACTTAGGTGCTGCCATCTCTGGACTTGAACGTTGCTTCAGCCAGGATAGTCAGTGGACTTTGGTGAAAAGAGATTGGCGGGGGGCTGCTCCCTTTATTTTTGCCCGGTAGGGTCAGTTCTCCGGCAACAAAATAAAAGGGTACCGGCAGGATAGCCTACCGAGGAAAACTCGTTTATTTAAAATAAAGAAGCATTCCACCTCTGCATGGACGTATACATGCACGGGTTCCCGGCAAGGTTCATCCTTTTCATTAATATGCTGATCATACAAGTACAAACCTTACAGAACATAGACATGGACTCGAGAGATTACATTATTGGAACTAAAATTTGGCAAGTGCCTATAGGTTTTAGATTGAAAAAATATAAGTGCCCCGTAATCTCCTCTTTTCGTTTTCCCTCCACCAGGTATTGCGGTGGGAAGAGGAGAGGACGAAAAGGACACCCAAGCAGGAGCCCATTCCGGTCCCGCCGTGACCTGCCGGGCGTGGCCTGACAAGATCGGGAGTGGCGAGGCTGCGAAGGAGGGGCACGGAGAGCAGAGCGGCGGTCCCCTGGTCACCGCCTCCTGGGCCAGACAGAAGTCTCGGCTTGAGCACCGATGGAGTCATCCACCAAAGCTTAGCCGGAAGACTGCTGGAGGGGAGGCGAAGGCACCAAGGGAACATCCCTCCCCGGCTATCACCCGAAGAGGCTGGTGATGGTGGTGCCGGGGAGGGAGGAGAAGAACGGAAAGACGAGGCGGCAGGTCACTGGCCAGAGGCGAAAGCATACACGCCATCATACTCCGACCTGATGCCCCGCCACCCACCTTCTTCGTCTTCCCTCGTTTTCTCTCCACCACCGCTACTCCCGAGAAGCGCCAGGATTCCAGCCCGACGCCTTCCCCGGAGAGACGGCAAATGACAAAGATGGCCAGGAGGCTCGGGGCGCGCCGTTCCCCACCTCGGCGGGCTGGAAGGCGCGGCTCTCATCGACATCAGCCCAGGGCCTCGAGAAGAGGCGGTGCTGGGATTACCAATGATCCCCAGCCCTGCCTCCCAGGCGAGCACCGAAGACACCAAGGACATGGTCGCCAAGCCAACCAGCAGCAGCAGCCCGGAGCTGAGCACCGCATTACCCGATGGACAGCCAACCATGGCGGAAGGGACAAGCATTTCCCCACAATGGGGAAGATTGATATCTCCCACGACACGGGCGACTCGTCCACGGCGTCTCCTCCAAGAATGGACCAGACTCACTCCCCAAGTGCGAGCACCGACACTTGGCGGCACCAACCCCAAACTGGAGCCCGGGGCCGGGCCCAAGGCTCTTCTCTTCAACATAACCAGCAGGAAGCAAAAAACAGAGAAGAAGGGATATAGAGATGGATGGCTCCGCTCTCCCCTCGCCCCTCCTTTTATAGGAAGGTCGAGGAGGGGAGCCGCTCCCTCAATGGGCGAGCCCTCCTCCGCCAATTCAAGAAGGCCGGGCCCTCACCTTGATGCTCTCCCACACCACATGCCTCCGTTACCTACCCCGCACGATGCATGTAGCATACGTGGCTAAGGATAAGGGCGTGGTGGGAAGAGTGAATTGGCAGCTTCTACCCCATGCATTAAAGTCATTCACGAGCCATTACAAGAGTGGCCCCACAACGATTAGCTTTACACGACGCAGGGGAAAACCGGAAACTGGCCCGGGCTCAAGATTAATGAAGAAGCAAAGAAGACCTTAAAGGGGCTAGCTTCTTCCGCACCCCTTCCTGTGCACTTATTAGGGCCTACCCCGACGACGCTCAGTAGCGCGTTCGGGGCAGTCCCGGGGGCTTTTGTCTGTGCAACAAACCCTGGGTCCCTTGCCCAGACTATGCACAGGCACGGGAGCAAGATTACAACACCAAGGTCAGACCAAGGTACAAGAGATCTAGATTTTCAAAGGACCAACATGCAGATCAAGAGGACCAAGACCAAGCCAGAGAAATAAGAAACTACCAGGAGAAAAGCCTCCCTTGCCGGGTAGGCGAACCTGGCAACGACGAGGTCTCCCTCGGAAGGAAACCTCCAAAGACATCCCGGCAGAGCTTGCCGGGACACGCAGAGGCAGAACCACCTCACCAAACCACTTCACCATGATGCACGTCGTCGATGAATGCGGTGTCAAGCCGCAAAGTGACTAAGTGGTAGCCATTTGCCACATGACAGCCTCTTTCTACAGGAAATACCTACAGATGACACCCGTCCTGCGACGTGTCGAGCGAGCAGGCGCGAAGCTGGAAAAACAGCCCGGCAAGGCTTGCCAGGCAAGCAACGATGTGACATTGAGCGGCGCATTTAATGCGCTCTGTCAGCCTGCAGAGTTAGTTATGATAGCACTATTTTCTATCTTATCAGTGCATAATGACTACTTTGCCATTGTGGTGACCCCTTAAACAATAAAAGGATGCACATGGCAATGGTAGAAAGGGTTAGAAGGTTGGACACCCACACATTCATACGGCGTAGACACTTTCGCCCCAAGACAACCCTGCTGGGCAAGTGTACTATGTCCCACCACCATTCTTCCACCATCAATCCACCAAAGCAGGAGTAGGGTTTTACGCCTCGCGGTGGTACGAACCTGGGTAAAACTGCCCGTGTGATCTCTGATGTGCTGCCCCATGCTCTTTTGCTCTTTGTGCAACGTGCCATCCCCCCACCGAACCAGCAAGGGACCTTTGGTACCATAGGTGGCTGTGGTTTCCCACGACATGCGGCATTGTGATTTGACGTCTCATTGCTCATTAATACTATTGGGGCGCTACACTGGGGTGCATCCCCCTGCTATTCTGCACTGTTATTTGGTGCATGACACGTCGACCCAGTTGCTATATGTCCCACATGTCGGCGAGAGGAAGTACAAAATTCATGAAAGCAAGCGTCTCCACTCTTTTAGTACGACGGAGGAGTACAAAGCACGACTTGCTTTTTGCTACTTCGTGCGATCCATCGATACAAACCCGGACTAAAAAAGGCGAGAGCGGGTCTTTTCCCACGCGCCAGGTAGGGTGGCATAGTCTGTTCGAGGCAACGAGGTACGAAGGGAACCAAGCAAATAAAGGTTGAGCGACTTAGTTTTGGGAAAAATCTGATTTTACGGAGTACGTACCTACTATGGAGGTACTACTAGTTACTACTCCCTCCTTTCCGGTTTATAGGGCTCATCTAAAAAAAATTGTTTTTCCGTTTTATATGTCTCAATTCTACTAGTCGTACCATCACATGTTTGGATTTCGAGGTGCATTAAATCACCCGATGCAAGCAGTATCAAGAGAAAACTCACCAATGCATGTAGAAGTTCATGGAAATTTAGTGGTAATGCATGCATTCTTTGTAATTAATGCATCGTCAAACATAAATTCTTGAGAAAAACGAGCGTACTAATTACTTGTGCAAACTATTAAATTAATTCCACCACTTATCGTCTACCTTGGTTGGAGAGATTTTGAAATTGAGCCATAAACCTGAAAGGAGGGAGTACCATAGCCTAGGTTAGCTTGCTGCACCACAGACTCCAAGGAAATTGTTGTAGTACTACTCCTATGTACCACCTTACTACTCCTACTACTACCTTCGTCTAGGTGAATAAGTCATTCGCGTAGTTCTAGTTCATCGATTTGAGGAATTAAATATGTGTTATATGTCATGACAAGTATATCACTAGATTTCTACACGGATGTAGTTTCTAAATATATATTTTTTGTCACATATAATACATATTTAGATAGTTAAATCGTCGACCTAGAACTAAGCGCATGACTTATTCACCGAGACGGAGGTAGTACTAAAAGACATATATTTCAAACAATATGATAATCTCTCTAACCAAGGTAGGGATGAGGAGTAAACGGAGGGAGTAGTAAAATTTTCTCCTCGTCCTATGAGCCACCCCGCGCGTGGGCGAGGAAGCGGGCGTAGGCGTAGTAAGCAAGCTTCTCCTCGTCCTACGACTCTGCGAGCCACCGCGCCCGTGGGCGGGGGAGATGGCGTACTAAGCAAGCTTCTCCTCGTTCTGTGAGTTGATGGGACACATTAAAAGTAATACATATAGAGCATCTCCAGTGTATAGAGCCTTGCCTCTAAGGTAGGCCCCACATGGTTTGCCTCTTATCAAATGAAAAAAGCACAATGTATAGAGACTCTAACCAGCCTCTAAGGTGGGCCCTAGTAGAAATTTATAAAGTATTGATTAGCAACACATTTTTCCAATCAGTACTATTTCTCTTGTACTCCTACTTTCTTATGCTTAGTAGGCTGGCAATTGGGACCAGATGGATTGGTACATTGTTAGAGGCAGCCTCTAAGGTTAGACGCGATGCTAGCCAATTTTTTGTTAGAGGCAATTCATGCAATGTATAGAGGCCTGCCTCTAAGAGGAGAGAGGGCTTAGAGGAAACAAAAAGCATACATTGTGGATGCCCTAAGTGCCTACTTTCCGGTCTATATGACTCAATTCAAAATCCACAATGCATCCATAATAGATGCTGAGTGGTGGAATAAGTTTGTTACTTCCATAGTTCGCAAAAGTACTAAGCATGTGAGATGGTGACCGGAGGGAGTGCGATACCATTAGTACTACAATACTTTTTGAAGGGTTGTAGTAGTCCCTCCCATTCACATGTTCACATTTAAATCTTCAATAAAAATGTTGCACGCAAGGATTAAGAGAAACCTCGGCAATGCATGTACTCCCTCAATCCATATAGGGTATAAAATGTGTTTTGAAGGCTAACGTTGACCACATGTTAGAGCAACAATATGACATCCAACTTACACAAATCTTACCATCAAATCCATACGTGGTCATTATACTGCTAACACATGCATGTGTTGCAATTAGTACGTAGATACAGTAGTAAACACTCACTATCTAGTAGTACTAGTAGTACTCAACACTACTACTAATATGAGGCCATCCAACTGTGTCCCGGGCTCCCCGTAGAAGACCATGGACACCGATTATTCGTTCATATTTAAATTTGTTTTCACACCGCAAAATATCTCTACTCTTATAAAAAAACCTGAGCTGGTGATGATGGTGTGCCTGCCATCTTGTAATATAGACCGTCCGATCTATATCTAACGGATAGAAAGCAAACTATGACAATTTTACAAAAGATACCCGCACCTCTCTCCACATTTACAGATAAGGCCTCGCCTCATTCATCCTTATCTCCTAGAACCTCATTGCTGAGCAATTAAAAAAGGAAGTCTCTGGAACAATCTGGCATGGTGTCCGCTGTCGGCGCCGTCCATCCCCATGCCTCCGCCGAGTCCGACCACGAATCACCACCACGCCCCACTCCTCCTCACGTTATCTCTCATCTTTCTCGAGATATCATTTTTTTGATGAAATTCTTGAGATACCATTTTTCCGATAAAATTCTCAAGATATCATCAGTTTTTACACATGGGATTACTCCTGCATGGGTCAACCACAACAGCTGTTTTGTAAAAAAATGCATCTTGATATTCCGTGCAATGCTCATGCATCTTGCTAGTCCATGAAAACAACACATGGCGAAATTTCATAGCAAACGAGGGATTTGAATGTGCTGGGAGGGGTTGTTTGGAACTTGCCCGGGGTAGCCAAAATATTGGTGACCCTTTTGCCCACCCGTGCCTTTGCCACCGATGAACGAGGAAGAGCTCAGGTGCTCATGCATCCTCCAACGCGCGTGTTGGAGACGAGCTCGCACGAGCTGTGCTTTTTTGTGCCACCACGCCGCCCGAGCCGGCCGCAGACCGACCGACGTCCCGCGAATTACGCCATCCAACCGTACCCGCACACATTCTGACACCAACTCAACCAACCGGAGAAAATTCATGCAAACACAATGATATTTCATATAAACAATGCCGGAATTCATATAAAATACCGGATTTTCATACAAACATGATGGATTTCATTACATTCAAATCAACTAAGCGGTGCTAGTCCTGAACAGCACATGTATAATAATACTTAGCCTAAATGGTCTCCCACCGATCAATTTATCTTCCTCATGTCTGGCTGCACGATCACCGGACCGCCGGGAGCCCCAGAAGTATATGCTTCAGCGCAAAGGACGTCTCGCTTCCCCACTGCTCAACTGACATCGTTGGCTGACGCCCAAGATGGAGGTGCAAGGGGACTTCTCCGCTTTCGTGGAGCCCATGCAGGGTCAACGAAGGTCCTCACAACAAAAGGATCCCGCAAGACACTTGTTGTGTACGACGGCGTCGCCTCGGCGGTGGCCTTCATGGGACCCAAGCGACAGCGGCCTCCCGTGTTCACCTTCTCCTCGATGATGGCGGCAGACGCGGAGGCGCTGGCCACCGACTTGTCTCTCTCCGCGGACCCGGCTTTTGTCTCTGCTTTCATGGCGCAGCCGCAGGCATGGGAGTCTCAGCCACAGAAACGGGAAATGCGGTCGTAGACACGGGAGGCGTGGTACGAGGCAGCCGCGTGGATGGCAGCGACGACGCTCCTGCTCCCCGCCGTGCCTACATGGAATGGCGAGTTGCTGAACCGCGCGCCAGTTTTGGGCGGCAACTGGCTCCGTCGTGTAAGGGGAGGGAGGTGGATCAGCAGCTGCATAGCTCGTGTGGCAACTGCGGGCTTGGTGGGCCACCTAGCCGGCTTGGATGTCGAATAACTACTCTTCATAAGCCATTGTAAGAGTGGACAAAATGGTGAAGGAGGAGATAGGGGAGCGGCGGAGGTGTGCGGTTCTTGGCCGGCGTCTGGCCTGATTTAAATGGGAGATTAAATAGACGACAGATGGGAGGAGCTTAGCCGGCGTTGCGTTTAATGTCGGCCGGGTCATGAACGGACGTGTGTCCAGAGTGGGTTTCTCGGCTTCCATCCAGGTTTCATGGAGGCGTTTGAATGCGGCAAGGAGGCGTGTTTAGCCGGGCGTGCAGCGAGCGGCGCCCTCGACTCTGACGTACGACACTGTGCCGTTCTTCCACTGACGTGTGGGCATGTTGGGCACCTGGCCTACATGTCAGTGACCCAACGTATGCAGCGCACGACAGAGGAGCTTTTGGTGAGCTAGGGCGGTCAGAAGCAGGCATTTTATAAACTGATGATTGTTCATTGAGTGTGATGTCATCTACTTCATGTAGATAGGCCTACTATATAATGTAAGAGAATTTTAAAATTTTCATATATACGTTGATAACCCATTCGATACGTTGTGATTCATAAAGACCGCTGCAAACATCAATGTTCTGCTTATCATAGATAAGATTGATTAATACCCGTAACTACCCATGTCCTTAACAAAGGGTGCATGCACGTATAGGTTGAGCATGTGTCTTGCATCGTGTGCTGTGTGCATGATGGCGTGCGAGTGTTGCGTGCGTGCATGTGTACGTTTCAGTGTTGCATGCATGTGTGCGTGTGTTCGTGAGTGCATGTGTACGTGTTAGTGTTGCACGCCTGCATGCGTGCGTGTGTTCGTGAGTGCATGTGTACGTGTCAGTGTTGCACGCCTGCATGCGTGTGTGTGTTCGTGTGAGTGTTGCGTGCGTGCATGTGTACGTGCGGCGTGAGGCTACGCGTAAGTCGACTGACTTTTTCATCTCTGGTCAGTCGATTTTCTAGCCGTTGGATACGAAATCAAGAGCCTGCAGTTCATCTTCAACCTCCACCCCCTGAGCCGCCAGCCACCACCGGCCGAACCGCCGGCCCCGCCGCCCATGGCCGGCGGCGCTCCCGTGCCGCCTCGCCGCCCCGCCCGCCCCGAAACCACTCCCCACTACCGGTCCACTGACGCCCCGGCCATCCCTCTAGCCCCCCCCCGCCAAGCTTTTTCTCCGACGATCCCCACGCCATCGTCCCACCACCGTGCCCCCACCGCCGGTGACCATCGCCCCCACCCTGAACCCTAATATAGATAGTAGGGTACCTCTCTGGTGAGCCCCCTCCCCGCTGTGGATGGTTCTTCCTTAACTCTGCCGAGCCCCCCCCCCCTGAAAATCGACTGACCGGAAAGTCGATTCAGTCGACTGAAGTGTAGCTAAATCAGTACATGTGATTATTGCATGCATGCATGCGGGCGTGTTTGTGCGCATGTGTGATGAGTTTTTATTCACCAAAGTGGCTCGTGCATGCGTGCAATTAAAACAGCTGGCTTAGCATATATAATCACAAGGCGATCCTTGTCCTCTATGGTTAGGGGGCGCGGGCTGCCAACCAGAGGTCTCACGACTTCGAATCCCCACCGACCACTAATTTATTACCATTTCTGTCTTTCATATCCACGCTGATGTGTGGGCCCTATGGTAATGTGCGCTGCTGAATGTGGACCGTTTGACTGGTCAATTGATCGTGTCATCAACAAATTACAGTGCTGTATGGTGAGCCAGTGACCATATGATCACCATAAAATGTATTTTATTAACACAGTACAGACTCAAACTACCGTTTCTTTCTTCCATATACGCGCTAACAGGTAGGCCCCACGGTTACGCGCGCTGATGGTGCAACACTAGTTGCGCCACGTGGAACGTTTGACTAGTCAATTGATCGTGTCATCAACAAAATATGGAGTTGTATGGGTGAGCCAGTGACCGTATAATCACGACATGTATATTTTTAACATGGTACAGACGCAAGTGCTCATATATACGCACAAACACTCACCGCTATAAGCGCACACACGCAGACCCTACGCCTATGAGCACATTCGAGAGAGTGAGCCAACATATGATCTTGATATTTTACGAAGTCACCATAGGTTCCTCGTAGTCAAGGGGAACGTCTCCTCCCACCGATCGCACATCACTAGGAAATACTGAAATTAATACAGGATAAATGCGAGCACCAGGACTTTAACCCTAGTGGGCTGGGGAAAGCACTGTCCTCCTAACCATCCAACCACAGGTTGGTTAGAACCATAAAATGTATATGGTGACCGTGATGAGCTTATTCTGAAGTCCAATGACCATATCATGCTTTCGCTTCCAATACAATGACCGTAAGTGTCATCAACAAAATACAAAGCACGCATCAAATACAATGTCCGCCAGTGTCATGAACAAAATAGGGAGATGTATCATGAGCTAGATACCATATGATCACCACGAGAATGTATACGGTTACCGTCATGAGCATATTCTGAAGTCCAGTGCCCGTATAGTGCTTTCGCTTGAAATGCAGTGACCGTCATGAGTGAATGTGTTAGGGGCATGCATAATTTTAGAGGGCCGATAAGTAGTTTGTGTGCGTATGTGAAAGTGGTGTAGAAAGAGGGGGTGTCCGGTGGAGACAAGGAGAGATATGCCCTTCGTTTCTCTTTCCCTTGACTAATATTTTAGTAGAAAATATAAACATTCACAATGCAGAACAAATATTATTGGATGCACCATGCAATTAACTTTCATGTATAACATTGTACTATTGTATATGCTTATTTTCTTTGTGGCCGATTGCATGTGGGGTGTGGTGGGCACATCATTTCTAGTTGTGGTGGGTCAATGTGAGGACTCATGGGTCGGTTCATCCTGCGCCATGTAGGTTGGACCGAGACGCATTATATGAAGACCCATGTGGAGGACTCGGCGTACAAGACGAAGCTACCAGAGTCGTGGAGGACTCTATCCCCACTGATGATAAGACAACTATATATGATTTGTAACCCTAGGCCTCGAGTATGTTATAGAAGCCCCGGGGCTAGTTAGTCGATAGTATATAGACACGCACAATGCCTAGTATTCACGTGTAATTTGTACACACTAGTATCAAAAATATACAGTACCAGGAGTAGGATTTTTCCTCAACTGCAAGGGCCCCGACTTGGGTAAAACTTTGCCTCGTATTACAATCCAGCCTAACAGTCAGGGATATCCTAAAGAATGATCTGATGGATCATATCTGCCAACTACTAAGAGAGAGGTGTGTGTGTGGGGGGGGGCAACGTGTGCGACAGAGGCCTAAATATAATGTGCGTGCAGGAGACATGTAGGCACATATATGTGCCTATAGAGGGCTAGTAGAGACCGTGCATGTGTATATATGCATGTGAGAGAAATAGTGTTTTCCAACTGAGATTAGTGAAAAGAGTGGTACATAGTAGTAAGAAAGAGAGAGGGAGATATATAGAGTGTGTGCGTGAGACACCTCGACACCCCGGGAGAGATTGTGAGCACGTGTGAGAGAGAAATGCCGATGTATATAAAGTGTGTGGATTTATGCATTAGATAGAGAGATATATAGCGCGTTGTCAGCGTTCTGGGAACCGGGGTGTCGGTGTCAAAACCGGCGGATCTCGGGTAGGGGGTCCTGAACTGTGCGTCTAAGGTCGATGGTAACAGGAGACGGGGACACGATGTTTATCCAGGTTCGGGCCCTCTCTATGGAGGTAATACCCTACTTCCTGCTTGATTGATCTTGATGAATACGAGGATTATAAGAGTAGATCTACCATGAGATCATAATGGCTAAAACCCTAGAAGTCTAGCCTGTATGATTATGATTGCCTCTACGGACTAAGCCCTCCGGTTTATATAGACACCGAAGGGGACTAGGGTTGTACAAAGTAGGTTACAGGTAAGGAATCTTCATATCCGGTTGCCAAGCTTGCCCTCCACGCCAAGGAGAGTCCCATCCGAACACGGGGAGAGTCTTCGGTCATGTATCTTCATAGCCCATCAGTCCGGCCCACGTCCAATAGGCCTGACGCCTGAGGACCCCTTAGTCCATGACTCCCTAAGTAGCCCCCGAACCAGGCTTTCAATGATGATGTGTCCGGCGTGCGGATTGTCTTCGGCATTGCAAGGCGGGTTCCTCCTCCGATGACTTCAAAGAGATGTATTCGGCCTTCCATTTAATTTCATACCCCTCGGCTTCTGTGTATCTATGACTTCAGCTTCCACGTGTCGAGCGAATACGAGAGGTCAGGGTATTTTTACACATAACACCCCGACCCTGTGAGATAAGCGTCTATTTAAAGGGATTGGATCTCAGATCCGTTCTACTCAACACGGAAATTCCACAGAGCTTGCTAGGAGGAACCACTCCAACATGGCTAGCGCTCCCAGTTCTTCCTCCCGTCCCCATGGCTCCGAAAAAGGTGATTGGGAGAGATGTTCCGTATCCCACGGTCAGCTAGCGAAGCTGCAAACACATGGATTTCTTCCTGCCGCGGATCTAGTCCCCGTTCGAGCAGGATTAACTTCCTTCAACGGCGGGGCTCAGGCAGAGAATTTCCCCAATCCATCCAGGGGGAAATGAATGTGCTTCCTTCCCTACTTGCTAAGAGGTGTCGGATTTCCAATCCATCTGTTCCTCTGAGGGATTCTGGAGTCTTATGGCCTCCAACTGCACAACTTCACTCCTGCCTCCATCCTGCACATCGCGGGTTACGTCGCTCTTTGCGAGCTATTCCTGGGCTGTGAGGCCCATTTTGAATTAAGGAGGAAAATATTCTGCCTCGTCCCTCGTAACCAAGAGGGATCAATATTCAAAGTGGGCGGAGCCGAGGTATGGCGCATCGTCGGGACCGAATACCTGTCCGGCACGCTGAATAAGGCATCCGAAGAGTGGCCTTCCGAGTGGTTCTATATGGAGGACGTCGCCCTTCCTGACCCAGTCCGAATGGGTCTTCCCGAATTTACAAGCGCTCCATTGAAGAAACGCCACAGCTGGCGCCCTCGGAGCCTCGAGGAGGAAGATAGTGCGGAAGTCCGTCAACTGATGAGCAAGATAAAGATGCTTGCCCTGTCCCGATTATCAATAGTCGAGGTAATGGCGACTTCCATAGTACGAGGGGTTCAGCCACTCCAATACAGAGGGCTTCCCATGTGGCACTACAATGGGGAAGATGACGCCTCCCGCTGTGGTCGGAAGGGTCCGGACACCCCCGCCGCTTTGGCCAAAATATTGGCCGAACTATTCAAAGGGGAGGAAGAGGAATTCATGCGTATTAAGCGCAGAGATGGATTTTCCATGTACAATCCTCCCTGCTGGGTGAGTTCCAATCCCACTGTTCTACTCATTCTACTCCTTGAATCACTTTTAATGAACATTAATCCATCCATTTGTAACAGAAATGGCGGAAGGTTACCGAGGGGATTCATAGCCCCGCCCCACAGCCAGAGGATCACAACCGGGACCTTGACCCCGGATTCGAAGAGGATCCGAACATATTTGTAGAGCTTGAGGAGGGAGTTTTTTACCAGGCGAGCTACGATGGCACAGAAGTGGCCATTATAGCCGACTATCCCGGCCTCCTTCCGGCCTCACACGTAAGTAATCAGGAGACATCTCCTCTGAAAGAGCTTCATCATTCTGCCTCACCCACCGCACTGTCTCATGCTCCAAAGGGGAGGCGCTCGGCGCGCCGAGCTGCACCAGAGGCGACTCCGAACAGAGCGGCGCCCACACCGAGCAATCCTTCAAAGAGGAAGGCAAACGAAGACACGACCGAGCCTTCATCAAAGAGGTATGGCTTTGTAAACATGCTTCTTGGCAGTCACATCCAACTGTGAAATTGTCCGTTGTGTCTTATCAGGAAGAGCGTTCACCGGACTATGTCCGGGGATCCTGCCGGTCACGTCCCCAACAATCAGGTTCCAAATCCTGCCGTAAAGACAAGGACAGGTACGAGAGTGACGCCGGATTGTCCTTTGGCCGAGGATTCGGATGACGTATCCGTCACAAACTCGGAAGTGGAGAGCGCCATGGATCATCGGCCCGGAGGGCCGCACTTCACGACCCCGGCTTTACAAAAGAGACATTCAATGCCTTCAGCTCGGCGGATGCATATATCCGAGCTGCTCGAGACAGGCTTACCAGAGCCGCAGACCAACATTTGAAAGATATGCGGGTAAATTCATATTATACAAATCTGATAATTATATACCAGTAGCCCCCGAGACTTGAACTAGTTGATACAACTGATTTAAGGATCATTGTATAACCAGGTGCTTACGGAGAAGAACAACCTGCTGTCTCAAGAACTAGAAAAGTGTCGGACCCAGCTAACTATTGCTGCCACCGAACTGGAGAAATCCAAGAAGGCGTCACCTGGTAATGTTCCCCTCCATCGAGAAAACATAATTATATACCAGCAATACTGACACTGTTACTCATCTCATGGCAGGATCATCAGATCAACTGGAGGAGCAACTGAAAGCCGCTCAAGCGGGAGAGCAAGAAGCCAAAAGATTACTAGCCGCGGGTGAACGTGTGCTGACACGAGTCAGGGAGGAGAAAAACAAGCTCCAGGATTCCAACACCCAGCTGGGTGAAGAACTGAAAGATGTGCGGGGCCAGCTGGCTGACTCTGTGAAGGAAAATAAGAGGCTGCAAGGTGGCATATTTAGTATGTGGTCAAACTTACCGCCGTGTAATTCAGAGAAGAAAGGAACTGACAGAGTTATGTCTGTAGGTATGCTGACTGGCCATCCCGAAGAGGAGATGTCCGGATCCTCGGGTGATCTGCTACAAGAGCTGTCGCAAATGCACGAGCAAGCTCGACAGGCAATGAGAAGTGTTGCCAAGGCCTTATGGCCATCCGTCTCCCCTCCAGGAAGTATGGAGGAGCTTGTACAGCTATTCAAGGGAGTGCGGCGGCGTTTCCGATTATGGAAGATATCGGACTGCCGGGAAGGTGTGCGAGAAGCTTGTGCCATGGTGAAAACACGGTATACCAAGCTTGATCCGAATCATATGGCCTGGGTCGGACCTCTAGGGGCAGATGGAAAAGAAATTCCCGTTAATTTGGTATATGACCAAGTAGAAGTAGCTGCCAAATATTCCCAACAGGATTGTAAGTTGGACATCCTGTTAGACGGTATAGAGGAGGAAAATTTTGAGTCCAAGTGACTATGTACTTTCCTTGACATATTTGTCCCTAGCCGGATTGTAAAACGATTGTCATGGCCAACCTTTTCGCTTCGACCTCTGGACCCGAAGGTGCGGAGTATTTCCGAATACCTGAGCGGCAAAATAGACTAGGGTATGCGTGGAAACCAGGCGTAGGGGTCATAATTGCTTGAACAGACAAGTTGTATCCGGCTAGCTATGTTATATTACATTGTGATTGTAAGAAACATCTTCTAGAGAGAATAGTTCCGTTAAGGGTTCCTTTCCCTGGGTGTACGTGCGTTAATGTGCATGTCCGAACTGTGATTAAAAAATCACAGTATACGTAACGTCTTGGGTTTCGTATTGTAATGAATGTAAAAGCATCTTTAGTCCGCCGACTGAATATTCCCTTAAGAACGCTATCTTTCAGCTTCACCCAGTCTGAGGTACACATCCGGATGACCCGGCAGTAACAATCGCAGAGGGTGCTCCCTTTATGCCCTAGCCGAACTAACGGGAACATAGGGCATAAGCACAGGAGCCAGGCAACCCAGCTTGGCCAAAACTTTAGTCATATCGATGCATATAGTGGTGAAGAAAAGGTACATATGAGGAAAAAACGCATATGTGATGAGCTTGATGCTCGAAAAATAACAATAATAAGCTTCTGTGCCATAAGCCCCCAGGTATAATTGACGTACATATTTAAGGACGTGTTCGTCATAGGTGCGCGGTTTAGCCGCACGAAAGCGTTAAAGATAAAAAGAAAAGGCGAAAAGAGAGGAAAAAATAATGGAAACAATAGGGAGAAGGATACGAACAAAGAGTTCGGCGCTAGGCATAGAATATTCGGAGTCTGGCTGTGTTCCAGGGGTTCGGCTCTAGGCGATTGTCTGATGCATCATGCAGGAGGTACGCTCCTCCAGTGAGAACTTCGTCAATGATGAAGGGACCCTCCCACTTGGGCTTGAGTTTGTCCTTTTGATTCTCCGGCAAGCGTAGAACGAGTTTGCCAACATTATAAGTCTTGGCCCGCACTTCTCTGCTTTGATATCTGTTGGTAAAATACGGAACGGGCTTTTGCAACATCTCGCTCCTCCTCCAGGGAATCTAGGCTGTCCTGCCGATCAAGCTCGACCTCTCTCTCTCTCTTTGTACATGTGCACTTGAGGTGAGTCATGAATAATGTCGCAGGGTAACACAGCCTCTGCGCCGTAAACCATAAAGAAAGGTGTATATCCGGTAGTGCGGTTGGGCATGGTCCGCAGCCCCCAGAGTACAGAGTCGAGCTCCTCAACCCAGTGCTAGTCTGATTCTGTCAAAGACAGCACTAGTCTGGGCTTAATGCCGCTCATAATAAGACCATTGGCTCATTCGACTTGACCGTTTGTTTGCGGGTGATAGACGGAGGCGTAATTGAGCTTAATGCCCAGATTAGCACACTAGGTTTTCACCTCATCGGCTGTGAAATTGGAGCCGTTATCGGTGATGATGCTGTGTGGAACATCATAACGATGCACAACACCAGATATGAATTCTATCACTGGTCCGGCTTCAGCCGTTTTAACTGGTTTGGCCTCTATCCACTTAGTGAATTTATCCACCATGACCAGCAGATACTTTTTCTTATGGCTTCCTCCTTTAAGGGGTCAGACCATATCAAGCCCCCAGACCGCAAAAGGCCAAGTGATGGGGATTGTTTGTAGAGCAGTGGGTGGCATATGGCTTTGGTTGGCGAAAAGCTGGCATCCGACGCAGTGTTGGACAAGGTCCTGTACATCTACTCGGGCCGTCGGCCAATGGAAACATGTACGGAAGGCCATGCTTACAAGGGCCCGAGCCACGGCGTGGTGACCACCAAGACCGGCATGAATTTCAGCCAAGAGCTGCCGCCCCTCTTCCTCAGAGATACATCTTTGAAGTACTCCGGTAGCACTTTTCTTGTAGGGTTCTCCATCGTGAACCTTGTAGGCTTTCGAGCGCCGGACAATGCGGAGAGCCTCATTCTGATATGACTGCCATGCTGAGATGGGCCAGCGATGTTATTTCGGTGGCTGAGCCCTCGATGATATCGGTGTGTTCAGAATCTGGGGTTATGGTCAGATCCGGACTGGTGTTGCCGCTTTCCCCTTGCCACACCACGGATGGCTTGAAAAGCCTTTCCAGAAAGATGTTAGGTGGGACGGGGTCGCGCTTGGCGCCAATGCAAGCAAGGACGTCCGCCGCTTGATTGCTTTCTCGAGCCACATGATGAAACTCGAGCCCCTCGAACCAAGCTGACATTTTGAGAACGGCATTACGGTAAGCTGCCATCTTCGGATATTTGGCATCAAAATCTCCATTTATTTGAGATATTGTGAGGTTTGAGTCCCCGCGCAATTCCAGGCATTGTATGCCCATGGAGACAGCCATCCGAAGACCATGCAATAAGGCCTCTTATTCGACTGCATTGTTGGAGTCTGTGTATAATATTTGGAGTACGTATTGAACTGCGTCTCCGGTGGGGGACATTAAGACAACGCCCGCCCCTAATCCTGCCAGCATTTTCGAACCATTGAAGTGCATAACCCAGTTCGAATATGTGCCGTACTCTTTGGGGAGTTCGTCCTCTGTCATTCGGCGACGAAGTCAGCCAGTACTTGGGATTTAATGGCTCGGCGCGGTTTGTATGTTATATCAAATGGAAGAAGCTCAATGGCCCACTTGGCAATCCGGCCCGTGGCATCGCGGTTGTTTATTATGTCGTTGAGTGGAACCTCGGAAGCCACCGTGATCGAGCACTCTTGAAAGTAGTGTCATAGCTTCCGGGATGCCATGAAGACCGCGTATGCTATCTTTTGGTAATGAGGGTATGGAGATTTGCATGGTGTGAGAACAGTAGATACGTAGTATACCGGTTTCTGGAGCGAGAACTTGTGTCTTTCCTGCTCCTGCTCAATGACGAGCACGGCGCTCACCACCTGGTGTGTTGCTGATATGTATAATAACATGGGTTCACCGACGTTCCGTGCGGCCAGGATTGGGTTGCTCGCTAAAAGGGCCTTTATTTCTTCCAGTCCGGCCATGGCCGCATCCGTCCACTCGAAGTGGTTGGTGTGTCGAAGAAGGCGATAAAGTGGCAATGCTTTTTCTCCCAATCCGTAGATAAAGCGGCTTCAAGCTGCCACGCATCCGGGTAGTTTTTGGACCTGTTTAAGGTCTGTTGGCATAGACAATTGTAACAAAGCTCGGATTTTGGCTGGATTTGCCTCAATTCCTCTATTGGAAACAATGAAGCCTAGCAGTTTTCTAGCGGGGACGCCGAAAACACATTTTTCCGGATTGAGCTTGATGTCATATGTACGGAGGTTGTCGAATGTGAGACGTAGATCGTCTATCAATGACTCGATGTGCCTAGTTTTGATGACGACGTCATCCACATATGCTTCAACTTTCTTGCCGATCTGTTTCTCCAGGCATGTTTGAATCATGTGTTGGTAGGTGGCCCCGGCATTTTTTAGCCTGAAGGGCATAGTGTTGAAGCAGAATGGCCCATATGGGGTAATAAATGCCGTTGCGGCTAGGTCGGACTCCTTCATTTTGATTTGATGGTATCCGGAATATGCGTCAAGGAAGCACAATGAGTCGTGTCCTCCGGTAGCATCAATAATCTGGTCGATGCGGGGGTGGGGGAAGGGATCCTTAGGGTAAGCCATATTAAGGTCTTTGAAATCGGCGCATAGGCGCCAGGATTTATCCTTCTTTGGCACCATCACAAGGTTTGCTAGCCAGTCCGGGTGTTTTATTTCTTTAATGAATCCGGCCTCGATTAACTTGGCTAGCTCCTCCCCCATAGCTTGACGTTTGGGTTTAGAAAAGCGCCGCAGTGTTTGTTTGACCGGTTTATATCCCTTCAATATATTAAGGCTGTGTTCGGCCAACCTGCGTGGGATTGCTGGCATATTAGAAGGATGCCAGGCGAATATGTTCGTGTCAAGTAGACCGAAACGATTCTACATCTACTACTATTACTCCATACATCGACCACTATCCAGCATGCATCTAGAGTACTAAGTTCGTAAAGAACGGAGTAATGCATTAAGCAAGATGACATGATGTCGTGGAATTAACTCAAGCAATATGATGAAAACACCATCTTTTTATCCTCGATGGCAACAATACAATACTTGCCTTGCTGCTCCTACTGTCAATGGGAAAGGACACCGCAAGATTGAACCCAAAGCTAAGCATTTCTCGCATTGCAAGAAAAACCAATTTAGTTGGCCAAACCAAATCTTTAGTTCGAAGAGACTTGAAAAGATATCAATTCATGCATATAAGAATTCAGAGAAGATTCAAATAATATTCATAGATAAGTTGATCATAAATCCACAATTCATCGGATCTCGGCGAACACACCGCAAAAGAGTATTACACTGAATAGATCTCCAAGAACATCGAGGAGAACTTTGTATTGAGAATCAAAGAGAGAGAAGAAGCCATCTAGCTACTAGCTATGGACCCGTAGGTCTGTGGTAAACTACTCACGCTTCATCGGAGAGGCAATGGTGTTGATGTAGAAGCCCTACGTGATCGAACCCCCCTCCGGCAGGATGCCGGAAAAGGCCCCAAGATGGGATCTCACATGTACAGAAGGTTGCGGCGGTGGAAAACTGGTGTCGTGGCTCCCCTGGATGTTTTTGGGGTATAAGAGTATATATAGGAGGAAGGTCAGGAGGTTACCGAGGGGCCCACAAGGTTGGGGGGCGCGCCCTACCTACCTGGGCGCGCCCTCCAACCATGTGGCCGCCTCGTGGCTCTTTTGACTTTCATTCCAAGTCTCCTGGGTGTCTTCTGGTCCAAGAAAAATCAGCGCGAAACTTTTATTCTGTTTGGACTCCGTTTGGTATTCCTTTTCTGTGAAACTCTAAAACAAGGAAAAACAGGAACTGGCACTGGGCTCTAGGTTAATAGGTTAGTCCCAAAAATCATATAAAATAGTATATTAATGCATATAAAACATCCAAAACAGATAATATAATAGCATGGAACAATAAAAAAATTATAGATACGTTGGAGACGTATCAAGCATCCCCAAGCTTAATTCCTGCTCGTCCTCGAGTAGGTAAATGATAAAAACAGAATTTTTGGTGCGGAATGCTACCTAACATATTTATCCATGTAATTCTCTTAATTGTGGCATGAATGTTCAGATCCGTAAGATTCAAAACAAAAGTTTAATATTGACATAAAAACAATAATACTTCAAGCATACTAACAAAATAATTATGTCTTCTCAAAATAACATGGCCAAAGAAAGCTTATCCCTACAAAATCATATAGTCTGGCTATGCTCCATCTTCATCACACAAAATATTTAAATCATGCACAACCCCAATGACAAGCTAAGCAATTGTTTCATACTTTTGATGTTCTCAAACTTTTTGAACTTTCATGCAATACATGAGCATGAGCCATGGACATAGCACTATAGGTGGAATAGACGGTGGTTGTGGAGAAGACAAAAAGAAGGAGATAGTCTCACATCAACTAGGCATATCAATGGGCTATGGAGATGCCCATTAATAGATATCAATGTTAGTGAGTAGAGATTGCCATGCAACGGATGCACTAGAGCCATAAGTTTATGAAAGCTCAAAAAGAAAACTAAGTGGGTGTACATCCAACTTGCTTGCTCACGAAGACCTAGGGCAATTTGAGGAAGCCCATCATTGGAATATACAAGCCAAGTTCTATAATGAAAAATTCCCACTAGTATTTGAAAGCGACAACATAGGAGACTCTCTACCATGAAGATCATGGTGCTAATGAAGCACAAGTGTGGCAAAAAAAGGATAGTAACATTGCCCCTTCTCTCTTTTCTCTCATTTTTATTGGGCCTTCTTTAATTTCTTTTGGCCTCTTTTTTTCATTCTGAGTCTCATCCTGACTTGTGGGGGAATCATAGTCTCCATAATCCTTTCCTCACATGGGACAATGCTCTAATAATGAAGATCATCACACTTTTATTTGCTTACAACTAAAAAATTACCACTTGATACTTAGAACAAAATATGATTCTATGTGAATGCCTCCGGCGGTGTACCGGAATGTGCAATGAATCAAGAGTGACATGTATAAAAAATGATGAACGGTGGCTTTGCCACGAATATGATGTCAACTACATGATCACGCAAAGCAATATGACAATGATAGTGTGTGTCATAATAAACGGAACCGTGGAAAGTTGCATGGCTATATATCTCGGAATGGCTATGGAAATGCCATAATAGGTAGGTATGGTGGTTGTTTTGAGTAAGGATATGTGGTGGGTTTATGGTACCGGCGAAAGTTGCGCGGTACAAGAGAGGCTTGAAATGGCGGAGAGGTGAGAGTGCGTATAATCCATGGACTTAACGTTTGCCATAAAGAACTCATATACTTATTGCAAGAATCTATTAGTCATTGAAACAGAGTACTACACGGCTGCTCCTAGGTGGATAGATTGGTAGGAAAAGACCATCGCTCGTCCCCGACCGCCACTCATAAGGAAGATAATCAAAAAATATATCATGCTCCCACTTCATCACATAACGGTTCACCATACGTGCATGCTACGGGACTCACAAAATTTAACACAAGTATTTATCAAATTCACAACTACTCACTATCATGACTCTAGTATCACCATCCTCATGTCTCAAAACAATCATTAGGAATCAAACTTCTAATAGTATTCAATACACTTTATATGAAAGTTTTTATTATATCCCTCTTGGATGCCTATCATATTATAACTAATTTTATAACCAAAGAAAATTGCCATGTTGTTTAGAGACTCTCAAAATAATATAAGTGAAGTGCGAGAGTTCATCAATTTCTATAAAATAAAGCCACCGTCGTGCTCTAAAAAGGTATAAGTGAAGCACTAGAGCAAATATGCCTAGCTCAAAAGATATGAGTGAAGCACATAGAGTATTCTAATAAATCACAATTCATGCGTGTGTCTCTCAAAATGTGTGTACAGCAAGGATGATTGTGGCAAACTAAAAAGCAAAGACTCAAATCACACAACACGCTCCAAGCAAAACAAATATCATGTGGTGAATAAAAATGTAGCCTCAAGTAAAATTACCGATAGACGAAGACGGAAGAGGGGATGCCTTCCCGGGACATCCCCAAGCCTAGGATCTTTGGCCCCCTTGAATATTACCTTGGGGTGCCTTGGGCATCCCCAAGCTTAGGCTCTTGCCACTCTTTATTCCAGAGTCCATCAAATCTTCACCCAAAACTTGAAAACTTCACAACACGAAACTCAACAGAAAATCTCGTAAGCTCCGTTAGTATAAGAAAACAAATCACAACTTTTGGTACTGTTGTGAATTCATTCTTTATTTATATTGGTGTAATATCTACTGTATTCCAACTTTTCCATGGTTCATACCCCCCGATACTAGCCATAGATTCATCAAAATAAGCAAACAACACGCGAAAAACAGAATCTGTCAAAAACAGAACAGTCTGTAGCAATCTGGATAGTTCGCATACTTCTGTAACTCAAAGAATTCTGAAAAATCAGGAGAGCAGGGGCAATTTGTATATCAATCTACTGGAACAAATTCAGGATTTTATCACGCTTCTGTGATTTTAAACAATTCCGGGATTGAGCGCAAAGTTTCTGTTTTTTTCAGCAAGATTAAATCAACTATCACCATAAGCTACCCCAAAGGTTTTACTTGGCACAAACAGTAATTAAAACATAAGACCACATCTAACCAGAGTCTAGATGATTTATTCAAAGCAAAACAGAACCTAAAAAGCAAAACATAAAATAAAATTGGGTTGCCTCCCAACAAGCGCTATCGTTTGACGCCCTTAGCTAGGTGTAAAACACGAATAGATCTAAGTGTTGTCATCTTTGGTATGCAAATCTTTGATTATACACTTATGGTTCTTAGGAGATGCTTTGGTTTTATAAACGATCAAACTCCTAGGCAAGAAATCAAGAAATTCATTCGTGACAATAGGTTCCTTAATAATGTCAAGAAAATTGGGGTGAACACTAATCGATTTGAGATCTTCATTGTTTTTACTAGAAGATTCACCCTTATTTTTAGGAACATAAGTAAACTTGGAAATCTTAGTAGGAGGAAGATTTGGAGTAGTTTTAACGGAGGAAAAACCGGAACCGAAATTGGTAATAATATCTTCTAGTTTGCCAATTCTAGTAGAATCTTGATCTATCTTCTCATTAACTATGGGTTCCTTTTCCCAAAGTTCTTTAGAGTGACTCCTACCTTAGATCCATATTGAGTAATCTGATTATGAATCTTTTTATCCAAATTTTCAATCAACTCTACGGTAGCAATTTTATTTTCAATAATATCCAATCTTTGCATTACATGTTCCATGGTTAAAATAGTTCCATTAACCAAAAGAGATGGTGGGCCTGTCAAATCTATCATGGCATTGTAAGAATCGAAAGTATGGCTCCCCAAGAAATTTCCTCCAGCAATGGTATCTAGAACATATCTATTCCAAGGAGTAATGCCTACGTAAAAATTGCAAAGAAGAACGGAAGTAGATTGCTTTTGAGTACATCTATTTTGAGCATTGCAAATTCTATACCTCGCATATTTTAAATTCTCTCCTTCCCTTTGTTTAAAGTCGAACCTCATTATCGGGAGTGCTAACAAGGATAGGAGGACAAGCCATAAAAGCGAGATAAGCACACAAAAGCCAAACAAAGAAGATGAACGGAAGAGGGGCGAAGAAAAGGGGAATCTTTTCGAAAACCGTTTTAGAAGTGGGGGAGAGGAAAACGAGAGGCGAATGGCAAATAATGTAATGCGCGGGGATGAGAGTTTATGATGGGTACTTGGTATGTCTCGGCTTGGCGTAGATCTCCTCGGCAACGGAGCTAGAAATTCTTCCTTCTACCTCTTGAGCTTGCGTTGGTTTTTCCCTTGAAGAGGAAAGGGTGATGCAGCAAAGTAGAGTAAGTATTTCCCTCAGTTTTTGAGAACCAAGGTATCAATCAAGTAGGAGACAATGCTCAAGTCACCGAATACCTGCACAAACAAACACCAACTTGCACCCAACGCGATAAAGGGGTTGTCAATCCCTTCACGGTTATTTGCAAAGTGAGATCTGATAGAGATGGATAAACGGTAAAGTAATATTTTTGGTATTTTTGTTTATGGAACAGAAAGTAAAAGATTGCAAAATAATGGAACGACGACATAAATTGGCAAGTTGATGGGAAACTAATATGATGTAAAATAGACCCGGGGGCCATAGGTTTCACTAGAGGCTTCTCTCAAGATAGGAATTATTACAGTGGGTGAACAAATAACTGCCGAGCAATTGATAGAAAAGAGCAAATTTATGACGATATCTAAGGCAATGATCATGAATATAGGCATCACGTCCGTGTCAAGTAGACCAAAACAATTCTGCATCTACTACTATTACTCCACACATCGACCGCTATCCGGCATGCATCTAAAGTATTAAGTTCGTAAAGAATGGAGTAACACATTAAGCAAGATGACATGATGTAGAGGAATTAACTCAAGCAATATGATGAAAACCCCATCTTTTTATCCTCGATGACAACAATACAATACGTGCCTTGCTGCCCCTACTGTCACTGGGAAAGGACAACGCAAGATTGAACCCAAAGCTAAGCACTTCTCCCATTGCAAGAAAAACCAATCTAGTTGGCTAAACCAAATCAATGGTTCGAAGAAACTTGCAAAGATATCAAATCATGCATATAAGAATTCAGAGAATATTCGAATAATATTCATAGATAAGCTTATCATAAATCCACAATTCATCAGGAAACATGCAAAAGAGTATTACATTGAATAGATCTCTCAAGGAAATATGCCCTAGAGGCAATAATAAAGTTGTTATTTATATTTCCTTATATCATGATAAATGTTTATTATTCATGCTAGAATTGTATTAACCGGAAACTTAGTACATGTGTGAATACATAGACAAACAGAGTGTCCCTAGTATGCCTCTACTATACTAGCTCGTTAATCAAAGATGGTTAAGTTTCCTAACCATAGACATGTGTTGTCATTTGATGAACAGGATCACATCATTAGAGAATGATGTGATGGACAAGACCCATCCATTAGCTTAGCACTATGATCATTTAGTTTATTGCTATTGCTTTCATCATGACTTATACATGTTCCTATGACTATGAGATTATGCAACTCCTGAATACCGGAGGAACACTTCGTGTGCTATCAAACGTCACAACATAACTCGGTGATTATAAAGATGCTCTACAGGTGTCTCCGATGGTGTTTGTTGAGTTGGCATAGATCGAGATTACGATTTGTCACTCCGAGCGTCGGAGAGGTATCTCTGGGCCCACTCAGTAATGCTCATCAATAGAAGCCTTGCAAGCAATGTGACTAAAGAGTTAGTTGCGGGATGATGCATTACAGAACGAGTATAGAGACTTGCCGGTAATGAGATTGAACTAGGTATGATGATACCGATGATCGAATCTCGGGCAAGTAACATACCGATGACAAAGGGAAAAACATATGTTGTTATGCGGTTTGACTGATAAAGATCTTCGTAGAATATGTAGGAGCCAATATGAGCATCTAGGTTCCGCTATTGGTTATTGATCGGAGATGTATCTCGGTCATGTCTACATAGTTCTCGAACCCGTAGGGTCCGCACACTTAACGTTCGATGACGATTTGTATTATGAGTTTTGTGTTTTGATGAACTGAAGTTTGTTCGGAGTCCCGGATGAGATCACAGACATGACGAGGAGTCTCGAAATGGTCGAGACATAAAGATTGATATATTGGAAGGTAATGTTTGGACACCGGAATGGTTTTGGATAGGTTCGGGCATTTTCCGGAGTACTGGGGGTTATCGGAACCCCCCAGGGGATTAATGGGACACAATGGGCCTTAGTGGAGAAGAGAGAGGGCCGGCCAGAGGTGGCACGCGCCCCCTTTGCATAGTCCGAATTGGACAAGGGGAGGGGCGGCGCCCCCCACCTTCCTTCTATTCTATCCTCTTTCCCTTCTTCTCCTACTTGGACTAGGAAAGGGGGGACCGAATCCTACTTGGACTAGGAGTCCAAGTAGGACTCTCCCGATGGCGCGCCCCCTCCTAGGGCCGGCCTCCTCTCCTCCCCCCTTTATATACCTGGGCGGGGGCACCCCAAAGTTTCTCTTAGCCGTGTGCGGTGCCCCCCTCCACATCTACACACCTCGGTCATATCGTTGTAGTGCTTAGGCGAAGCCCTGCGCCGGTAACTTCATCATCACCGTCACCACGCCGTCGTGCTGACGGAACTCTCCCTCGGCCTCAACTGGATCAAGAGTTCGAGGGACATCACCGAGCTGGACGTGTGCGGATCGCGGAGGTGCCATACGTTCGGTACTTGGATCGGTTGGATCGCGAAGATGTTCAGCTACATCAACCGCATTACTAAGCGCTTCCGCTTTCGGTCTATGAGGGTACGTGGACACACTCTCCCCGCTCGTTGCTATGCTTCTCCTAGATAGATCTTGCATGATCGTAGGATTTTTTTTGAAATACTATGTTCCCCAACAGTGGTATCCAAGCAGGTCTATGCGCAAATGTTATATGCACGAGTAGAACACAATGAGTAGTGGGCGATAATAGTCATACTGCTTACCAGCATGTCTTACTTTGATTCGGCGATAATGTTGGATGAAGCGGACCAGACCGACATTACATGACCGTGTTCATGATATTGGTTCTACCGACGTGCTTCGCACACAGGTGGCTAGTGCGTGATTGTTTCTCCAACTTTAGTTGAATCGAGTTTGACTACGCCCGGTCCTTGTTGAAGGTTAAAACAGCACACTTGATGAAAAATCGTTGTGGTTTTGATGCGTAGGTAAGAACGGTTCTTGCTAGAAGCCCGTAGCAGCCACGTAAACCTTGCAACAACAAAGTAAACGACGTCTAACTTGTTTTTGCAGGGCTTGCTGTGATGTGATATGGTCAAGACGTGATGACATATAAATTGTTGTATGAGATGATCATGTTTTGTAACAGTTATCGGCAACTGGCAGGAGCCATATGGTTGTCGCTTTATTGTATGAAATGCAATCGCCATGTAATTCCTTTACTTTATCACTAAGTGGTAGCGATAGTCGTAGAAGCAATAGTTGGCGAGACGACCACGATGCTTCGATGGAGATCAAGGTGTCAAGCCGGTGATGATGGTGATCATGACGGTGCTTATGAGATGGAGATCAAAGGTACAATATGATGATGGCCATATCATATCACTTATTTGATTGCATGTGATGTTTATCCTTTATGCATCTTATTTTGCTTAGTACGGCGGTAGCATTATAAGATGATCTCTCACTAAATTTCAAGGTACAAGTGTTCTCCCTGAGTATGCACCGTTGCTATAGTTCGTCGTGCCGAGACACCACGTGATGATCGGGTGTGATAAGCTCTACGTTCACATACAACGGGTGCAAGCCAGTTTTGCACACACAGAATACTCGGGTTAAACTTGACGAGCCTAGCATATGCAGATATGGCCTCGGAACACTGAGACCAGAAGGTCGAGCGTGAATCATATAGTAGATATGATCAAGATAATGATGTTCACCATTGAAAACTACTCCATCTCACGTGATGATCGGACATGGTTTAGTTGATATGGATCACGTGATCACTTAGACGATTAGAGGGATGTCTATCTAAGTGGGAGTTCTTAAGTAATATGATTAATTGAACTTTAATTTATCATGAACTTAGTACCTGCTAGTATTTTGCATGTCTATGTTGTTGTAGATCAATGGCCCGTGCTACTGTTCCTTTGAATTTTAATGCATTCCTAGAGAAAGCTAAGGTGAAATATGATGGTAGCTACTACACAGACTAGGTCTGTAACTTGAGGATTATCCTCATTGGTGCACAGAAGAATTACGTCCTGGAAGCACTGCTAGGTGCAAGACCCGCTGTAGGAGCAACGCCGGACGTTATAAACGCCTGGCGGAGCAAAGCTGATGACTACTCTGTTGGGGAACGTAGTAATTTCAAAAAAATTCCTACGCACACGCAAAATCATCGTGATGTATAGCAACGAGAGGGGAGAGTGTTGTCCACGTACCCTCGTAGACCGAAAGCGGAAGCGTTTAACACAACGCGGTTGATGTAGTCGTACGTCTTCACGATCCGACCGATCAAGTACTGAACGCACGACACCTCCGAGTTCAGCACACGTCCGGCTCGATGACGTCCCTCGAACTCCGATCTAGCCGAGTGTTGAGGGAGAGTTTCGTCAGCACGACGGCGTGGTGACAATGATGACGTTCTACCAACGTAGGGCTTCGCCTAAGCACCGCTACGATATTATCGAGGTGTAATATGGTGGAGGGGGGCACCGCACACGGCTAAGAGATCAATGATCAATTCTGTGTCTAGAGGTGCCCCCTGCCCCCGTATATAAAGGAGCAAGGGGGTTTCGGCCGGCCAAGGGGAGAGGCGCGCCAGGAGGAGTCCTACTCTTACCGGGAGTAGGACTCCCCCCTTTTCCATGTTGGACTAGGAGAGAGAGGGGGAAGAGGTGGAGGGGAGGAAGGAAAGGGGGCGCCGCCCCGCTCTCCTTGTCCTATTCGGACTGGGGGGAGGGGCGTGCGGCCCTGCCCTGGCCTCCTCTCCTCTCTTCCACCTAGGCCCACTAAGGCCCATTAAGTTACCGGGGGGTTCGCGTAACCTCCCGGTACTCCGGAAAAATCCTGATTTCACCCGGAACACTTCCGATATCCAAACATAGGCTTCCAATATATCAATCTTTATGTCTCGACCATTTCGAGACTCCTCGTTATGTCCGTGATCACATCCAGGACTCCGAACAACCTTCGGTACATCAAAACATATAAACTCATAATATAACTGTCATCGTAACGTTAAGCGTGCGGACCCTACGGGTTCGAGAACTATGTAGACATGACCGAGACACCTCTCCGGTCAATAACCAATAGCGGAACCTGGATGCTCATATTGGTTCCCACATATTCTACGAAGATCTTTATCGATCAAACCGCATAACAACATACGTTATTCCCTTTGTCATCGGTATGTTACTTGCCCGAGATTCGATTGTCGGTATCTTGATACCTAGTTCAATCTCGTTACCGGCAAGTCTCTTTACTCGTTCCGTAATACATCATCCCGCAACTAACTCATTAGTCACAATGCTTGCAAGGCTTATAGTGATGTGTATTACTGAGTGGGCCCAGAGATACCTCTCCGACAATCGGAGTGACAAATCCTAATCTCGAAATACGCCAACCCAACAAATACCTTTGGAGACACCTGTAGAGCACCTTTATAATCACCCAGTTACATTGGTGACGTTTGGTAGCACACAAAGTGTTCCTCCGGTAAACGGGAGTTGCATAATCTCATAGTCATAGGAACATGTATAAGTCATGAAGAAAGCAATAGCAACATACTAAACGATCGAGTGCTAAGCTAACGGAATGGGTCAAGTCAATCACATCATTCTCCTAATGATGTGATCCCGTTAATCAAATGACAACTCATGTCTATGGCTAGGAAACATAACCATCTTTGATCAATGAGCTAGTCAAGTAGAGGCATACTAGTGACACTCTGTTTGTCTATGTATTCACACAAGTATTATGTTTCCGGTTAATACAATTCTAGCATGAATAATAAACATTTATCATGATATAAGGAAATAAATAATAACTTTATTATTGCCTCTAGGGCATATTTCCTTCAGTCTCCCACTTGCACTAGAGTCAATAATCTAGATTACATAGTAATGATTCTTACACCCATGGAGTCTTGGTGCTGATCATGTTTTGCTCGTGGAAGAGGCTTAGTCAACGGGTCTGCAACATTCAGATCCGTATGTATCTTGCAAATTTCTATGTCTCCCACCTGGACTAAATCCCGGATGGAATTGAAGCGTCTTTTGATGTGCTTGGTTCTTTTGTGAAATCTGGATTCCTTTGCTAAGGCAATTGCACCAGTATTGTCACAAAAGATTTTCATTGGACCCGATGCACTAGGTATGACACCTAGATCGGATATGAACTCCTTCATCCAGACTCCTTCATTTGCTGCTTCCGAAGCAGCTATGTACTCCGCTTCACACGTAGATCCCGCCACGACACTTTGCTTAGAACTGCACCAACTGACAGCTCCACCGTTCAATGTAAACACGTATCCGGTTTGCGATTTAGAATCGTCCGGATCAGTGTCAAAGCTTGCATCAACGTAACCATTTACGATGAGCTCTTTGTCACCTCCATAAACGAGAAACATATCCTTAGTCCTTTTCAGGTATTTCAGGATGTTCTTGACCGCTGTCCAGTGATCCACTCCTGGATTACTTTGGTACCTCCCTGCTAAACTTATAGCAAGGCACACATCAGGTCTGGTACACAGCATTGCATACATGATAGAGCCTATGGCTGAAGCATAGGGAACATCTTTCATCTTCTCTCTATCTTCTGCAGTGGTCGGGCATTGAGTCTTACTCAATCTCACACCTTGTAATACAGGCAAGAACCCTTTCTTTGCTTGATCCATTTTGAACTTCTTCAAAACTTTGTCAAGGTATGTGTTTTGTGAAAGTCCAATTAAGCGTCTTGATCTATCTCTATAGATCTTGATGCCCAATATATATGCAGCTTCACCGAGGTCTTTCATTGAAAAACTCTTATTCAAGTATCCCTTTATGCTATCCAGAAATTCTATATCATTTCCAATTAGCAATATGTCATCCACATATAATATCAGAAATGCTACTGAGCTCCCACTCACTTTCTTGTAAATACAGGCTTCTCCAAAAGTCTGTATAAAACCAAATGCTTTGATCACACTATCAAAGCGTTTATTCCAACTCCGAGAGGCTTGCACCAGTCCATAAATGGATCGCTGGAGCTTGCACACTTTGTTAGCTCCCTTTGGATCGACAAAACCTTCCGGTTGCATCATATACAACTCTTCTTCCAGAAATCCATTCAGGAATGCAGTTTTGACATCCATTTGCCAAATTTCATAATCATAAAATGCGGCAATTGCTAACATGATTCGGACAGACTTGAGCATCGCTACGGGTGAGAAAGTCTCATCGTAGTCAATCCCTTGAACTTGTCGAAAACCTTTCGCAACAAGTCGAGCTTTATAGACAGTAACATTACCGTCAGCGTCAGTCTTCTTCTTGAAGATCCATTTATTTTCAATGGCTTGCCGATCATCAGGCAAGTCAACCAAAGTCCATACTTTGTTCTCATACATGGATCCCATCTCGGATTTCATGGCTTCAAGCCATTTTGCGGAATCTGGGCTCACCATCGCTTCTTCATAGTTCGTAGGTTCGTCATGGTCTAGTAACATAACCTCCAGAACAGGATTACCGTACCACTCTGGTGCGGATCTTAATCTGGTTGACCTACGAGGTTCAGTAATAACTTGATCTGAAGTTTCATGATCATTATCATTAACTTCCCCACTAATTGGCGTAGGTGTCGCAGAAACTGGTTTCTGTGATGATCTACTTTCCAATAAGGGAGCAGGTACAGTTACCTCATCAAGTTCTACTTTCCTCCCACTCACTTCTTTCGAGAGAAACTCCTTCTCTAGAAAGGATCCATTCTTAGCAACGAATGTCTTGCCTTCGGATCTGTGATAGAAGGTGTACCCAACAGTCTCCTTTGGGTATCCTATGAAGACACATTTCTCCGATTTAGGTTCGAGCTTATCAGGTTGAAGTTTCTTCACATAAGCATCGCAACCCCAAACTTTAAGAAACGACAACTTTGGTTTCTTGCCAAACCATAGTTCATAAGGCGTCATCTCAACGGATTTCGATGGTGCCCTATTTAGAGTGAATGCAGCCGTCTCTAAAGCATAACCCCAAAACGATAGCGGTAAATCAGTAAGAGACATCATAGATCGCACCATATCTAGTAAAGTACGATTACGACGTTCGGACACACCATTACGTTGTGGTGTTCCGGGTGGCGTGAGTTGCGAAACTATTCCGCATTGTTTCAAATGTAGGCCAAACTCGTAACTCAAATATTCTCCTCCACGATCTGATCGTAGAAACTTTATTTTCTTGTTACGATGATTTTCAACTTCGCTCTGAAATTCTTTGAACTTTTCAAATGTTTCAGACTTATGTTTCATTAAGTAGATATACCCATATCTGCTCAAATCATCTGTGAAGGTGAGAAAATAACGATATCCGCCACGAGCCTCAATATTCATCGGACCACATACATCTGTATGTATGATTTCCAACAAATTAGTTGCTCTCTCCATAGTTCCGGAGAACGGTGTTTTAGTCATCTTGCCCATGAGACACGGTTCGCAAGTACCAAGTGATTCATAATCAAGTGATTCCAAAAGTCCATCATTATGGAGTTTCTTCATGCGCTTTACACCGATATGACCTAAACGGCAGTGCCACAAATAAGTTGCACTATCATTATCAACTCTGCATCTTTTGGCTTCGACATTATGAATATGTGTGTCACTACTACCGAGATTCATTAAAAATAGACCACTCTTCAAGGGTGCATGACCATAAAAGATATTACTCATATAAATAGAACAACCATTATTCTCTGATTTAAATGAATAACCGTCTCGCATCAAACAAGATCCAGATATAATGTTCATGCTTAACGCTGGCACCAAATAACAATTATTTAGGTCTAATACTAATCCCGAAGGTAGATGTAGAGGTAGCGTGCCGACGGCGATCACATCGACTTTGGAACCGTTTCCCACGCGCATCGTCACCTCGTCCTTGGCCAGTGTTCGCTTAATCCGTAGTCCCTGTTTCGAGTTGCAAATATTAGCAACAGAACCAGTATCAAATACCCAGGTGCTACTGCGAGCTCTGGTAAGGTACACATCAATAACATGTATATCACATATACCTTTGTTCACCTTGCCATCCTTCTTATCCGCCAAATACTTGGGGCAGTTCCGCTTCCAGTGACCAGTCTGCTTGCAGTAGAAGCACTCAGTTTCAGGCTTAGGTCCAGATTTGGGTTTCTTCTCCTGAACAGCAACTTGCTTGCTGTTCTTCTTGAAGTTCCCCTTCTTCTTCCCTTTGCCCTTTTTCTTGAAACTAGTGGTCTTATTGACCATCAACACTTGATGCTCCTTTTTGATTTCTACCTCCGCTGCCTTTAGCATTGCGAAGAGCTCGGGAATTGTCTTATTCATCCCTTGCATGTTATAGTTCATCACGAAGCTCTTGTAGCTTGGTGGCAGTGATTGAAGAATTCTGTCAATGACGCTATCATCCGGAAGATTAACTCCCAGTTGAATCAAGTGATTGTTATACCCAGACATTTTGAGTATATGCTCACTGACAGAACTATTCTCTTCCATCTTGCAGCTGTAGAACTTATTGGAGACTTCATATCTCTCAATCCGGGCATTTGCTTGAAATATTAACTTCAACTCCTGGAACATCTCATATGCTCCATGACGTTCAAAACGTCGTTGAAGACCCGGTTCTAAGCCGTAAAGCATGGCACACTGAACTATCGAGTAGTCATCAGCTTTGCTCTGCCAGACGTTCATAACCTCTGGTGTTGCTCTTGCAGCAGGCCTGGCACCCAGCGGTGCTTCCAGGACGTAATTCTTCTGTGCAGCAATGAGGATAATCCTCAAGTTACGGACCCAGTCCGTATAATTGCTACCATCATCTTTCAACTTTGCTTTCTCAAGGAACGCATTAAAATTCAACGGAACAACAGCACGGGCCATCTATCTACAATTAACATAGACAAGCAAGATACTATCAGGTACTAAGTTCATGATAAATTTAAGTTCTATTAATCATATTACTTAAGAACTCCCACTTAGATAGACATCCCTCTAATCATCTAAGTGATTACGTGATCCAAATCAACTAAACCATAACCGATCATCACGTGAAATGGAGTAGTTTTCAGTGGTGAACATCACTATGTTGATCATATCTACTATATGATTCACGCTCGACCTTTCGGTCTCAGTGTTCCGAGGCCATATCTGCATATGCTAGGCTCGTCAAGTTTAACCTGAGTATTCTGCGTGTGCAAAACTGGCTTGCACCCGTTGTAGATGGACGTAGAGCTTATCACACCCGATCATCACGTGGTGTCTGGGCACGACGAACTTTGGCAACGGTGCATACTCAGGGAGAACACTTTTATCTTGAAATTTAGTGAGAGATCATCTTATAATGCTACCGTCAATCAAAGCAAGATAAGATGCATAAAAGATAAACATCACATGCAATCAATATAAGTGATATGATATGGCCATCATCATCTTGTGCTTGTGATCTCCATCTTCGAAGCACCGTCATGATCACCATCATCACCGGCGCGACACCTTGATCTCCATCGCAGCATCGTTGTCGTCTCGCCAACTATTGCTTCTACGACTATCGCTACCGCTTAGTGATAGAGTAAAACAATTACATGGCGATTGCATTGCATACAATAAAGCGACAACCATATGGCTCCTGCCAGTTGCCGATAACTCGGTTACAAAACATGATCATCTCATACAATAAAATTCAGCATCATGTCTTGACCATATCACATCACAACATGCCCTGCAAAAACAAGTTAGACGTCCTCTACTTTGTTGTTGCAAGTTTTACGTGGCTGCTACGGGCTTAGCAAGAACCGTTCTTACCTACGCATCAAAACCACAACGATAGTTTGTCAAGTTGGTGTTGTTTTAACCTTTGCAAGGACCGGGCGTAGCCACACTCGGTTCAACTAAAGTGAGAGAGACAGACACCCGCCAGTCACCTTTAAGCAACGAGTGCTCGGAACGGTGAAACCAGTCTCGCGTAAGCGTACGCGTAATGTCGGTCCGGGCCGCTTCATCTCACAATACCGCTGAACCAAAATATGACATGCTGGTAAGCAGTATGACTTATATCGCCCACAACTCACTTGTGTTCTACTCGTGCATATAACATCAACGCATAAAACCAGGCTCGAATGCCACTGTTGGGGAACGTAGTAATTTCAAAAAAAATTCCTACGCACACGCAAGATCATCGTGATGTATAGCAACGAGAGGGGAGAGTGTTGTCCACGTACCCTCGTAGACCGAAAGCGGAAGCGTTTAACACAACGCGGTTGATGTAGTCGTACGTCTTCACGATCCGACCGATCAAGTACCGAACGCACGGCACCTCCGAGTTCAGCACACGTTCAGCTCGATGACGTCCCTCGAACTCCGATCCAGCCGAGTGTTGAGGGAGAGTTTCGTCAGCACGACGGCGTGGTGACAATGATGATGTTCTACCGACGCAGGGCTTCGCCTAAGCACCGCTATGATATTATCGAGGTGTAATATAGTGGAGGGGGGCACCGCACACGGCTAACAGATCAATGATCAATTCTGTGTCTAGAGGTGCCCCCCTGCCCCGTATATAAAGGAGCAAGGGGGGTTCGGCCGACCAAGGGGAGAGGCGCGCCAGGAGGAGTCCTACTCCTACCGGGAGTAGGACTCCCCCCTTTTCCATGTTGGACTAGGAGAGAGGGGGGAAGAGGTGGAGGGGAGGAAGGAAAGGGGGGCGCCGCCCCCCTCTCCTTGTCCTATATGGACTGGGGGGGAGGGGCGTGCGGCCCTGCCCTGGCCTCCTCTCATCTCTTCCACCTAGGCCCACTAAGGCCCATTAAGTTACCAGGGGTTCCGGTAACCTCCCGGTACTCCAGAAAAATCCCGATTTCACCCGGAACACTTCCGATATCCAAACATAGGCTTCCAATATATCAATCTTTATGTCTCGACCATTTCGAGACTCCTCGTTATGTCCGTGATCAAATCCGGGACTCCGAACAACCTTCGGTACATCAAAACATATAAACTCATAATATAACTGTCATCGTAACGTTAAGCGTGCGGACCCTACGGGTTCGAGAACTATGTAGACATGACCGAGACACCTCTCCGGTCAATAACCAATAGCGGAACCTGGATGCTCATATTGGTTCCCACATATTCTACGAAGATCTTTATCGGTCAGACCGCATAACAACATACGTTATTCCCTTTGTCATCGGTATGTTACTTGCCCGAGATTCGATCGTCGGTATCTCGATACCTAGTTCAATCTCGTTACCGGCAAGTCTCTTTACTCGTTCCGTAATACATCATCCCGCAACTAACTCATTAGTCACAATGCTTGCAAGGCTTATAGTGATGTGTATTACTGAGTGGGCCCAGAGATACCTCTCCGACAATCGGAGTGACAAATCCTAATCTCGAAATACGCCAACCCAACAAATACCTTTGGAGACACCTGTAGAGCACCTTTATAATCACCCAGTTACGTTGTGACGTTTGGTAGCACACAAAGTGTTCCTCCGGTAAACGGGAGTTGCATAATCTCATAGTCATAGGAACATGTATAAGTCATGAAGAAAGCAATAGCAGCATACTAAACGATCGAGTGCTAAGCTAACGGAATGGGTCAAGTCAATCACATCATTCTCCTAATGATGTGATCCCGTTAATCAAATGACAACTCATGTCTATGGCTAGGAAACATAACCATCTTTGATCAACGAGCTAGTCAAGTAGAGGCATACTAGTGCCACTCTGTTTGTCTATGTATTCACACAAGTATTATGTTTCCGGTTAATACAATTCTAGCATGAATAATAAACATTTATCATGATATAAGGAAATAAATAATAACTTTATTATTGCCTCTAGGGCATATTTCCTTCATACTCGATAGTTCAGTGTGCCATGCTTTATGGCTTAGAACCGGGACTTCAACGACGTTTTGAACGTCATGGAGCATATGAGATGTTCTAGGAGTTGAAGTTAATATTTCAAGCAAATGCCCGGATTGATAGATATGAAGTCTCCAATAAGTTCTATAGATGCAAAATGGAGGAGAATACTTCTATTAGTGAACATATACTCAGAATGTCTGGGTACCACAATCCCTTGACTCAGCTGGGAGTTAATCTTCCGGTAGATAGTGTCATTGACAGAGTTCTTCAATCACTGCCACCAAGCTACAAAAGCTTCGTGATGAACTATACCATACAAGGGATGGATAAGACAATTCCCGAGCTCTTCATGATGCTAAAAGCTGCGGAGGTAGAAATCAAGAAGGAGCATCAAGTGTTGATGGTTAACAAGACCACTAGTTTCAAGAAAAAGGGCAAATGGAAGAAGGGGAACTTCAAGAAGAATGGCAAGCAAGTTGCTCCTCAAGTGAAGAAGCCCAAGTCTGGACCTAAGCCTGAGACTGAGTGCTTCTACTTCAAAGGGACTGGTCACTGGAAGCGGAACAGCCCCAAATATTTGGCGGATAAGAAGGATGGCAAAGTGAAAGGTATATTTGATATACATGTTATTGATGTGTACCTTACTAATGCTCGTAGTAGCGCCTGGGTATTTGATACTGGTTATGTTGCTCATATTTGCAACTCAAAACAGGGGCTACAGATTAACCGAAGATTGGCTAAGGACGAGGTGACGATGCGCGTGGGAAATGGTTCCAAACTCGATGTGATCGTCGTCGGCACGCTACCTCTACATCTACCTTCGGGATTAGTTTTAGACCTAAATAATTGTTATTTGGTGCCAGCGTTAAGCATGAACATTATATCTGGATCTTGTTTGATGCGAGACGGTTATTCATTTAAATCAGAGAATAATGGTTGTTATATTTATATGAGTAATATCTTTTATGGTCATGCTCCCTTGATGAGTGGTCTATTTTTGTTGAATCTCGATAGTAGTGATACACATATTCATAGTATTGAAGCCAAAAGATATAAGTTTAATAATGATAGTGCAACTCATTTGTGGTGTTGTCGTTTAGGTCATATTGGTGTAAAGTGCATGAAGAAACTCCATGCTGATGGGCTTTTGGAATCACTTGATGCTTGCGAACCCTGCCTCATGGGCAATATCACTAAGACACCGTTCTCCGGAAAAATGGAGCGAGCAACAGACTTGTTGGAAATAATACGTACTGGTGTATGCGGTCCGATGAGTGTTGAGGCACGCGGCGGGTATCGTTATTTTCTAACCTTCACAGATGATTTGAGCAGATATGAGTATATCTACTTGATGAAACATAAGTCTGAAACATTTGAAAAGTTCAAAGAATTTCAGAGTGAAGTGGAAAATCATCGTAACAAGAAAATAAAGTTTCTACGATCTGATCGTGGAGGTGAATATTTGAGTTACGAGTTTGGTTTTCATTTGAAACAATGTGGAATAGTTTCACAGCTTACGCCACCTGGAACACCACAGCGTAATGGTGTGTCCGAACGTCGTAATCGTACTTTATTAGATATTGTGCAATCTATGATATCTCTTGCTGATTTACCGCTATCGTTTTGGGGTTATGCTTTAGAGACGGTTGCATTCACGTTAAATAGGGCACCATCTAAATCCGTTGAGACGACACCATATGAACTGTGGTTTGGAAAGAAACCCAAATTCTCATTTCTTAAAGTTTGGGGCTGCGGTGCTTATGTGAAAAAGCTTCAACCTGATAAGCTCGAACCCAAATCGGAGAAATGTGTCTTCATAGGATACCAAAAGGAGACTTTTGGGTACACCTTCTATCACAGATCCGACGGCAAGATATTCGTTGCAAAAAATGGATCCTTTCTAGAGAAGGAGTTTATCTCAAAAGAAGTGAGTTGGAGGAAAGTAGAACTTGATGAGGTAATTGTACCTACCCCCTTATTGGAAAGTAGTTCATCACAGAAATCAGTTCCAGTGATTCCTACACCAATTAGTGAGGAAGCTAATGATGATGATCATGAAACTTCTGATCAAGTTACTACCGAACCTCGTAGGTCAACCAGAGTAAGATCCGCACCAGAGTGGTACGGTAATCCTGTTCTGGAGGTCATGTTACTTGACCATGACGAACCTACGAACTATGAGGAAGCGATGATGAGCCCAGATTCCGCGAAATGGCTTGAGGCCATGAAATCTGAGATGGGATCCATGTATGAGAACAAAGTGTGGACTTTGGTGACTTGCCCGGTGATCGGCAAGCCATAGAGAATAAATGGATCTTCAAGAAGAAGACTGACGCTGACGATAATGTTACTGTCTACAAAGCTCGACTTGTTGCAAAAGGTTTTTGACAAGTTCAAGGAGTTGACTACGATGAGACCTTCTCCCCTGTAGCGATGCTTAAGTCTATCCGAATCATGTTAGCAATTGCCGCATTTTATGATTATGAAATTTGGCAAATGGATGTCAAAACTGCATTCCTTAATGGATATCTTAAGGAAGAGTTGTATATGATGCAACTAGAAGGTTTTGTTGATCCAAAAGGTACTAAGAAAGTGTGCAAGCTCCAGCGATCCATTTATGGACTGGTGCAAGCCTCTCGGAGTTGGAATATATGCTTTGATAGTGTGATCAAAGCATATGGTTTTATACAGACTTTTGGAGAAGCCTGTATTTACAAGAAAGTGATTGGGAGCTCTGTAGCATTTCTGATATTATATGTGGATGACATATTGTTGATCGGAAATGATACATAATTTCTGGATAGCATAAAAGGATACTTGAATAAGAATTTTTCAATGGAAGACCGCGGCGAAGCTGCTTATATATTGGGCATCAAGATTTATAGAGATAGATCAAGACGCTTAATTGGACTTTCACAAAACACATACCTTGATAAAGTTTTGAAGAAGTTCAAAATGGATCAAGCGAAGAAAGGGTTCTTGCCTGTGTTACAAGGTGTGAAGTTGAGTCACACTCAATGCCCGACCATTGCAGAAGATAGAGAGAAAATGAAAGTCATTCCCTATGCTTCAGCCATAGGTTCTATCATGTATGAAATGTTGTGTACCAGACCTAATGTGTGCCTTGCTATTAGTTTAGCAGGGAGGTACCAAAGTAATCCAGGTGTGGATCACTGGACAGCGGTCAAGAACATCCTGAAATACCTGAAAAGGACTAACAATATGTTTCTTGTTTATGGAGGTGACAAAGAGCTCGTCGTAAATGGTTACGTTGATGCAAGCTTTGACACTGATACGGATGACTCTAAGTCACAAACCCAATACATATTTATGTTGAATGGTGGAGATGTCAGTTAGTGCAGTTCTAAGCAAAGCGTCGTGGCGGGATCTACGTGTGAAGCGGAGTACATAGCTGCTTCGGAAGCAGCAAATGAAGGAGTCTGAATGAAGGAGTTCATATCCGATCTAGGTGTCATACCTAGTGCACCGGGTCCAATGAAAATCTTTTGTGACAATACTGGTGCAATTGCCTTGGCAAAGGAATCCAGATTTCACAAGAGAACCAAGCACATCAAGAGACACTTCAATTCCACCCGCGATCAAGTCAAGGAGGGAGACATAGAGATTTGCAAAATACATATGAATCTGAATGTTGCAGACCCGTTGACTAAGCCTATCTCACAAGCAAAACATGATAAGCACCAAGACTCCATGGGTGTTAGAATCATTACTATGTAATCTAGATTATCGACTCTAGTCAAGTAGGAGACTGAAGTAAATATGCCATAGAGGCAATAATAAATTTGTTATTTATATTTCCTTATATCATGATAAATGTTTATTATTCATGCTAGAATTTTATTAACCGGAAACTTAGTACATGTGTGAATAATAGACAAATAGAGTGTCCCTAGTATGCCTCTACTAATCAGAGATGCTTAACTTTCCTAACCATAGACATGTGTTGTCATTTGATGAACGGGGTCACAATATTAGAGAACGATGTGATGGACAAGACCCATTCGTTAGCTTAGCACTATGATCGTTTAGTTTATTGCTACTGCTTTCTTCATGACTTATACATGTTCCTATGACTATGAGATTATGCAACTCCCGAATACCGGAGGAACACTTAGTGTGCTATCAAATGTCACAGCATAACTGGGTGATTATAAAGATGCTCTATAGCTGTCTCCGATTGTGTTTGTTGAGTTGGCATAGATCAAGATTAGGATTTGTCACTCCGAGTACTGGAGAGGTATCTCTGGGCCCTCTCGGTAATGCTCATCAATATAAGCCTTGCAAGCAATGTGACTAATGAGTTAGTTGGGGATGATGCATTACGGAACGAGTAAAGAGACTTGCCGGTAACGAGATTGAACTAGGTATGATGATACCGACAATCGAATCTCAGACAAGTAACATACTGATGACAAAGGGAACAACGTATGTTGTTGTGCGGTTTGACCAATAAAGATCTTTGTAGAATATGTAGGAGGCAATATGAGCATCCAGGTGTCAGGCCCAATATGCGACTCTATCCTAAAGGAACTCGAAGGTCCCACCAAGGATAGAAGCGCATATTGGAGACGCTTTTGCAAGGTGGATATCATTACATCGTACCATTACATAACAAACGGGGATACATACAAAAGGCATACAAATGCCACAAGAATACATCAAACATCATACATGAGAACAACATCCGACTATGGATGAAACACAAATAGAAACTCAAACGACATCCATCCTGCTAGCCCAGGCTGCCGACCAGGAACCTAACCCAAGATCGATGACGAAGAAGAAGAACTCCAAAACATGTAAACATCACTCTCACGTCATGATCATCGCATTACTTGTACCTGCGACTGTTGTTGTAGTAATCCGTGAGCCACGAGGACTCAGCAATCCCATTACCATGGGTATCAAGACTAGGAAAGCTTAATGGGTAGGAAAGGGGTAAGTGGTGAGGTTGCAGCAGCGACTAAGCATGTATGGTGGCTAACTTACGAGTAAAAGAGTAAGATGAGAAACTACGCCAAATGGTCGCCAACTAGTAATGATGAATAAGTAATCCTGAACTACTTACATTCAAACATAACCTAACCGTGTTCTCCTCTTGAACTTCCCCGAAAAGAGACAGTCACGGTTATGCACACGGTTGGTGTATTTTAATTGAGTTTACTTCAAGTCCTCTACAACCGGATATTAACAAATTCCCATTGCCACATAACCGTGGGCACGGCTCTCGAAAGTTTAAATCCTGCAGGGGTGTCCCAACTTAGCCCATGACAAGCTCACGATCCGCGGAGACAATCCTCCATCACGGGACCCTCCGATCAGGCTCGGAATCCCGGTGCACAAGACATTTCGACAATGGAAAAACAAATCCAGTAAAACCTCCCGGCGTGCCGACACCCTGATAGTAGCCGCGCGTATCTCGTCTCAGGCCACGACCGGATGAACACTACGTATGGCAACCGAAGATCCCAGGTGAAGGGGTGGCACTGCAAGTGGCTCTTTTTTGGGACCAACACCATCAGCACTGGCCCCCCTGTATATGTAGAAAAATCCTCGGGTTCATGACGCCCTATGCCAATTAATTATTTAGTTCAATATTATTATGGCAAATGTTAAAACCAATGTTGGGCCTTGCTGGAAGAGTTTTATTCAAAGCGAACTATCAAGAGGGGCCCATAGACCCTCACCGTGTTAGGGACGCAAAATCAAGGAACATAACACCGGTATGACGGAAACTAGGGCGGCAAGAGTGGAACAAAACACCAGGCAAAAGGCCCAGCCTTCCACCCTTTACCAAGTATATAGATGCATTAATTAAATAAGAGATATTGTGATATCCCATGATATCCACGATATCCATGTACCAACATGGAACAACCTGCAACTGCGCCTGCAACTAGCAACGCTATAAGAGGGGCTGAGCAAAGCGGTAACATAGCCAAACAACGGTTTGCTAGGAAGGGTAAAAAGGTTAGAGGCGATCATGGCAATTTGGGAGGCTTGATAAAAAAGTGGTAGGCTTGATAAAGTTGTTAAACATCAAGTTAAAGTGCACCAAGATGATATACGCGTCTTTCTAGTCAAGTTACATATAAAGTTCATTTAATTAGGAGCTACGGACTAGAAGATATGAGCAAAACAAGTTAAATATGGCATTGATGCAAATGCAAGCAAAACACATCACAAACACTCCAAAACAAGGATGCAACAAGGTAACATGAAACTACATGCAAAACGAAGCAAGTTTCATATAGGGCATGCTCCATACGGAGCCACGGTTCAACACATACACTCAATACAAGTTTCAAACACAATCTGCCCAAACCAGCAACTAAGTACTTTCCAATCAAGGAAACAACATGATGCAGGAAAGATATGGACACAAACTTGATATACACTTCAAATACAGACACCATGCTTCAAATATCATTAAGATTCAGGTTCATAGACATCATGATTAATCCAAGATGATCAATGCAAGAAGCAACTTTATAACACAAATTATGACTTAGTGAAAAACAGAGCATACATGTGAGCAGAAATAACATGTTGACATGTTGGAGGCATGAAACAAGCATGCTAATGTCCAAGATCATAACAAGCAAAAGCATGGCACTCAAGTACAGGTTATTCATGACAAAACATGATTACTAAGCATCCCCATATAAATATAGATCAATGGCATTCATCAAGACAAGTTAGCAAGTCATAACAGATTCTCACGCTTGGGAGGAAATCTGGGAATGCAAAACAATAACATTATGGTGCTGAATTTGGAGGCACATAATAGCAAGCATAGCAACTTTTGTACTTATGCAAAAGACATGGGCATGTAGTAGACATGATATACTTCAACTCATGTAATTGGAGCATCTCCAAAAGAGGCACAGATTAATTAATAACAAGCTCAAAACATGGCATCATGAAGTTAAAAGAAAAACTCAAACATCATTCAGGCATGTTCATGGCAATGAAAACATATGCTACGAGATATATATGAGGCGTCAAAGGGCATGGCAAGCATGTACATGTAGAGGACTACAAAACATGAACACTGGGCTACTTCTAGAAACCAATAAAACAGGCTCAAAACATCATGGCAAATTTTGAAAACATAACAGGTTCACAGACTTGGCAGAAATTATCGTCACAGAAATTAGCAACAGCAAGTAGCCTACTTCACAAGCTTGACACACTCACCAAAATGCACATAAAAATACATGGATTGCACCACTATAAATATGGCATGAATATGCTCCTAAAACATGTTGACATGATTCTCAAAAGATAAACACACAAAATGCTATGAAAAAGACAAATCAGCAAGTTATCACAACTTTCAGCAGGTTATAATATTTAGCACTTTCGCAACAAGGATTAGGGCAACTAGATTGACAGTAACATGCATGAAAATGACACTTGCTTGTAGAGCATTCAGAGATTAACAATTGCATATATCATACATCACAAATGGACAAGCATGCACAAAGTTATAATGCTCACAAAAATGCAACATGAGATGGTTTTTCTAGGGACTTGAGAAAATTATACCCTCTGGAAAAGTGAATCTCGTTGTCCCTAGGACGAGACGGAGCAGGGCAGCGTGCAGAGGCGCGTTTGGCTCGAGGGTTCGCTCGGACCCTGGACGGAGGGGTCCCGACGCGGGGTTGAAGGAGGCCTCGCCGGAGCTGCACGCCGGCATGGTCGGCGAAACGTCAAGGACGTTGGGGACGGCGCGGGAGACGTGCACCGGGTGATGGAGAGGCCGGATCCGGGTGGCGGTGGTGGAGATCGACGGGAACCCGGCGTTCGGAGCTCGCCGGAGGTCCATGGCGGCAGCGGCGAGATCCTGGGGCCGGCAGGGTTGAGGTGGACTGCGGCGGAGGACGCCGGAGGGCGCGGGTCCGGTGAGCGCCCGGGAATGGCGACGGAACGGCAGAGGTGCGGCGCAGGACAGCGGCGGCCTGTGCGTGCGACGGCGGGAGGAGGCGCGCGTGGCGGCGGTGGCAGGCGCGAGACGAGGGAGCGAGTGCGGCGGCTCGGGCGCAGGGGCGCCCGGGGCTCGGTCGGGCCCCGGATGCGGCCCGGGCGGGCTCCCCATGGGCCTTGCGCGCCGCGGCAGAGGGAGGTTGGGCAGGGGCGCGTGGCGTACTGTCAGTGTCCCTAGGCGGCAGCGACGGTGGGTTCAGGTGGCGGCGGGGCAAGTGGAGCAGCGCCAAGTGGCGGCGAGGGAGAGGACCGGCGCTGAAAACGAGGGCGGCGGTTGCTGGAGCTGCGCGGAGGGCTAGGACTAGGTTTTATTCCCAGATTAGGAAGGGAGGAGGTCTATTTATAGGAAGAAGGGCTAGGAGAGGGGGTTTGAGGCCGTTTCGGACCGTTTGATCTCAATCGGGCGGTCCGAAAGGAAGGGGTACTGTAGGTGGGCTAGTGGGTTGTGTAAAGGGGGTTGGGCTGAGAGGAGAGGGGAGAAATGCAGCCCGGCAAGGGTTTTCAGAGACCCAAGACGTCCGACGTTTGACCAGCAATAATGCCGCTATATGTTTAACGGTTGGGCTATCAAACGGACTCCGAATTGGATGAAACTTGGCAGGCGGACTACCTACACTATAATAAGACCGCACACAAACTTTCACCGCATTCCGAGAACATTTTTCTGCCACTGATAAATTAATATTTTAGAGGTGTCGGGGGCGCATGCGAGTGTGTCGGATCTCGAAACGGACAACGGAAGGAACTGGGAGGCCCGAACGAATGGATGCAAGTTTTGAAAAACATGAAGATGAAATGCACATGATGACATGGCAAGATGCAACACGCAAGCAAATGACATGGGAACGACGGCGAAATAACTAGAAGACATCTGGTGCATTGGACTCGGGGCGTTACACTAGGTTCCACTATTGGTTATTGACCGGAGATGTGTCTCGGTCATGTCTACATGGTTCACAAATCCGTACGGTCCGCACGCTTAACGTTCGATGACGATTTGTATTATGAGTTTCGTGTTTTGATGAACCGAAGTTTGTTCGGAGTCTTGGATGAGATCACGGAAATGACGAGGAGTCTCGCAATGGTAGACACATAAATATTGATATATTGGAAGGTTATGTTTGTACACCGGAATAGTTTCGGATAGGTTCGGGCATTTTCCGGAGTACCGGGGGGGGGGGGTTACCGGAACCCCCCGGGGGATTAATGGGCCACAATGGCCTTAGTGGACAAGAGAGAGGGCCGGCCAGAGGTGGTGCCCCCCCCCTTTACCCCGTCCGAATTGGACAAAGGGGAGGGGAGGCACACCCCTCCTTCCTTCTCTTCTCTCATCTTTCCCTTCTTCTCCTACTTGGACTAGGAAAGGGGGGACCGAATCCTACTTGGACTAGGAGTCCAAGTAGGACCCCCCCCATGGCGCGCCCCCTCCTAGGGCCGGCCTCCTCTCCTCCCCCCCTTTATATACGTGGGAGGGGGCACCCCAAAGGCACACCAAAGTTTCTCTTAGTCATGTGCGGCGCCCCCTCCACAGTTACACACCTCGGTCATATCGTTGTAGTGCTTAGGTGAAGCCCTGCACCGGTAACTTCATCATCACCATCACCACGCCGTCATGCTGACGGAACTCTCCCTCGGCCTCAACTGGATCAAGAGTTCGAGGGACATCACCGAGCTGAACGTGTGCAGATCGCGGAGGTGACATATGTTCGGTACTTGGATCGGTTGGATTGCGAAGATGTTCGACTACATAAACCGCATTACTAAACGCTTCCGCTTTCGGTCTACGAGGGTACGTGGACACACTCTCCCCGCTCGTTGCTATGCTTCTCCTAGATAGATCTTGCGTGATCCTAGGATTTTTTTTGAAATACTACGTTCCCCAACAATCTCCAAGAACATCGAGCAGAACTTTGTATTGAGAATCAGAGAGAGAGAGAAGAAGCCATCTAGCTACTAACTATGGACCCGTAGGTCTGTGGTAACTACTCACGCTTCATCGGAGAGGCAATGGTGTTGATGTAGAAGCCCTCCGTGATCCAATCCCCCTCCGGCAGGACGCCGGAAAAGGCCCCATGATGGGATCTCATGGGTATAGAAGGTTGCGGCGGTGGAAAAGTGGTTTCGTGGCTCCCCTGGATGTTTTTGGGGTATAAGAGTATATATAGGAGGAAGATCTAGGTCAGGAGGTCACCGAGGGGCCCACAAGGTTGAGGGGCCCGCCCTACCTACCCGGGCGCGCCCTCCAACCTTGTGGCCGCCTCATGGCTCTTCTGACTTGCACAACAAGTCTGCTGGGTGTCTTCTGGTCCAAGAAAAATCATCGCGAAAGTTTTATTCCGTTTGGACTCCGTTTGGTATTTCTTTTCTGCGAAACTCTAAAACAAGAAAACAACAGGAACTGGCACTAGGCTCTAGGTTAATAGGTTATTCCCAAAAATCATGTAAATAGCATATTAATGCATATAAAACATCTAAACAGATAATATAATAGCATGGAACAATAAAAAATTATAGATACGTTGTAGACGTATCACCCACCACGACGTCACAACCAGAAGATTTGTGGGCGCAGACCACCTTTCGTCAGGATAAGATGTACTAGTTGTCTCCCTTCGAATTTGGCAGTTGTGGGATCTCTTCCCGCCTTCATTTTGGGGGAAGAGGACCAAGGCCACTATAAGTATAGCTAGCCACCACCATAGAGAGGAGGAAGGATTCAGACCACCCACACCCTCACCAGCTCACACAAACACAAGAACGCACCTCATGAGGTCGTTCTTCCACTGTACTAGTTCATCCTTAGCCCACCTCGAGGCTAATCCACCACAAAGGAGGAGTAGGGTATTACACCGCAAGGTGGCCCGAACCTGGGTAAACTGCCTTGTCCCGTTATTCTTTAGTTCATCGAGCTAGGCTATAAGATCGACGAGTTGGCAGATTGGCGAGGTTCAGTTCTTCGCAGGCACCCCAGAGTTCGAATCTATCTTGGGTCTGCGGAGCCCCAAATCTGACACGTGTGTGTGAGAACGGGCCGAGGCATAGTGCATCTATGTGTAAAGGGTGGTTCTACGCATTAAATTAAAATATAAATGTCATTATTATTTTTGGATGAGATCATGAATTTTGCAATTTGCGTATGACCGAACATCGGTCTATCAGACACCCATACTCTATTGAATTCTAGCATGTGCATGTGTTTATTTCATATTATCGATCCATGGAGTGAGAGTGGTTTGAAATCCAGACAATGCATTGCTTTTGCAATTCATATATAAACATTAATTAGTGCACTCCATGTTGTTAGTGTGAAGCACTTTATACATTTGTCACTTACATGGATACATTCCAAATTGCTAGCTATGAAATAGAATCCATGGTGAATTCAACATAAAGGGGGTTTCGAATATTCGAATTCATAGGAAGTGCATTCATCTATTTGAATCCAAGATAATGGCATTTGTAAATCAGATCTAAAAGGGGGCATCAATCTTTGTTGTGCGTTTGAACATGCTATATATTCATACGCATGTCTAACTATTTTTTTGCAACCAAGGAGATTATATCTGGAACCATGCATGAACTGAGGTAAGTTGCATATTTTTTAATATATACTCATGTACGATGTATATTCAAATGTACCCCCTCCATTCCAAAATAATCATCGTTTTAGGATTTTCAAGAGTCAAGATTTGTGAAGTTTGACAAATCCTGAAAGTTCTATTCAAGAGAACCAAAAACGTTAATGCTTCTGCTCCCAAATATTGAATGAAGCGCGAAATAAGCCTCTGGTCAACTGAAACCACGCGAGACTAATGTTTGGTGGTAGGAAATTACTCTGGCTAGTGTAGCCTATCGGCCCGATGTCCAAAGGTCTAAACCGGGGTAGCTTTGTAACTTCAGCAAGACGCCAGTTGTCACACCCTGATTTTCATGCCACAACACTTAAGCTAATAAATCATGATAAAATGTGGTTTGAAAAAGAACTTTTGAGTCTTTTGGACTTTGCTTTGATCGGATTTTGTCTGTTGTTTGCAAGTGATCTAAAAATCAAATAAATACTCCAACTCTTATACTCCCTCTCCTTGATCCAAAACTTTCCCCAATGATAATGCCATGTGTATAGGACAACATAGTATCTATTGGGAAACACAGTAATTTCAAAAAAAATCATACGCACACGCAAGATCCATCTAGGTGATGCATAGCAACGAGAGGGGAGAGTGTTGTCCACGTACCCTCGTAGACCGTAAGAGGACGAGTTATGACAACGCAGTTGATCTAGTCGTACGTCTTCACGATCCGACCGATCCTAGCACCAAAGATACGACACCGCAGCGATCTACACACCTTCAGCTCGGTGACGTCCCACGGACTCTAGATCCAGCTGAGGTCGAGGGAGAGTTTCGTCAGCACGACGGCGTGGTGACGGTGATGATGAAGCTACCGGTGTAGGGCTTCGCCTAAGCAATGCAACGATATGACCGAGGTGGAAATCTGTGGAGGGGGGCACCGCACACGACTAAACAATCAACTTGTGTGTCTACGGGGTGCCCCTCCCCTGTATATAAAGGAGTGGAGGAGGGGAGGGCCGGCCCTCTCATGGCGCGCCCAAGGGGGGAGTCCAACTCCCGGTGGGAGTAGGATTCCTCCCTTCCCTAGTTGGAGTAGGAGAAGAAGGAAGGGGGAGAAGGAGAGAAGGAAAGGGGCACCGGCCCCCCTCCCAAGTCGGATTGGGCTTGGGGGGGCCCACCTTGGCCGCCTCCTCTTATCTCCCACTAAGGCCCATTAAGGCTCAATGACTCCCCGGGGGGTTCCGGTAACCCCCAGGTACTCCGGTAAATGCCCGAACTCACCCGGAACCATTCAGATGTCCAAACAAAGCCTTCCAATATATCGATCTTTATGTCTCGACCATTTCGAGACTCCTCGTCATGTCCGTGATCACATCCGGGACTCCGAACAACCTTCGGTACATCAAAACACATAAACTCATAATACCAATTGTCAGCGAACGTTAAGCGTGCGGACCTTAAGGGTTCGAGAAATATGTAGACATGACCGAGACTCATCTTCAGTCAATAACCAATAGCGGAACTTGGATGCTCATATTGGTTCCTACATATTCTACCAAGATCTTTATCGGTCAAACCGCATAACAACATACGTTGTTCCCTTTGTCATCGGTATGTTACTTGCCCGAGATTCGATCGTCAGTATCTCAATACCTAGTTCAATCCAGTTACCGGGAAGTCTCTTTACTTGTTCCGTAACGCATCATCCTGTAACTAACCCATTAGTCACATTGCTTGCAAGGCTTATAGTGATGTGCATTACCGAGAGGGCCCAGAGATACCTCTCCGATACATGGAGTGACAAATCCTAATCTCGATCTATGCCAATCCTACAAACACCTTCGGTGAAACCTGTAGAGCATCTTTATAATCACCCAATTACGTTGTGACTTTTGATAGCACACAAGGTGTTCCTCCGGTATTCGGGAGTTACATAATCTCATAGTCAGAGGAACATGTATAAGTCATGAAGAAAGCAATAGCAATAAAACTCAACGATCATAATGCTAAGCTAACGGATGGGTCTTGTCCTTCACATCATTCTCTAATGATGTGATCCCGTTCATAAAATGACAATACATGTATAGCTATGGTCAGGAAACATAACGATCTTGGATTAACGAGCTAGCCAAGTAGAGGCATACTAGGGACATTCTGTTTTGTCTATGTATTCACACATGTACTAAGTTTCCGGTTAATACAATTCTAGCATGAATAATAAACGTTTATCATGATATAAGGAAATATAAATAACAACTTTATTATTGCCTCTAGGGCATATCTCCTTCAGTCTCCCACTTGCACTAGAGTCAACAATCTAGTTCACATTGCCATGTGATTTAACACCAATAATTCAAAGCACCATGTGATTAGTTCACATCGCCATGTGACTAATACCCAAAGGATTTTACTAGAGTCAATAATCTAGTTCACATTGTTATGTTATTAACACCCAAAGAGTACTAAGGTGTGATCATGTTTTTCTTGTGAGAGAATTTTAGTCTACGGGTCTGCAACATTCAGATCCGTATGTATTTTGCAAATTTCTATGTCTACAATGCTTTGCACGGAGCAACTCTAGCTAAATGCTCCCACTTTCAATATGTATCTAGATCAAGACTCAGAGTCATACAGATCGGTGTCAAAGCTTGCATCGACGTAACTCTTTACGACGAACTCTTTATCACCTCCAAAACCGAGAAATATTTCCTTAGTCCTTAAGGATAATTTCTGACCAATGCCTAGTGATCTACTCCTAGATCACTATTGTACTCCCTTGCCAAACTCAGGGCAGGGTATACAATAGGTCTGGTACACAGCATGGCATACTTTGTAGAACCTATGGTTGTGGCATAGGGAATGACTTTCATTCTCTTTCTATCTTCTGTCGTGGTCGGGCTTTGAGTCTTACTCAACTTCACACCTTGCAACATAGGCAAGAACTCCTTCTTTGACTGTTCCATTTGAACTACTTCAAAAAAACTTGTCAAGGTATGTAGTCATTGAAAAAACTTATCAAGCGTCTTGATCTATCTCTATAGATCTTGATGCTCAATATGTAAGCAGCTTCACCGAGGTCTTTCTTTGAAAAACTCCTTTCAAACACTCCTTTATGCTTTCCAGAAAAAATTCTACATCATTTCCGATCAACAATATGTCGTACACATATACTTATCAGAAAAGCTGTAGCACTCCTACTCACTTTCTTGTAAATATAGGCTTCACCGTAAGTCTGTACAAAACTATGTGCTTTGATCAACTCATCAAAGTGTATATTCCAACTCCGAGATGCTTGCACCAGTCCATAGATGGATCGCTGGAGCTTGCACATTTTGTTAGCACCTTTAGGATTGACAAAACCTTTTTGGTTGCATCATATACAACTCTTCTTTAAGAAATCCATTAAGGAATGTAGTTTTGACATCCATTTGCCAGATTTCATAAAATGTGGCAATTGCTAACATGATTCGGACAGACTTAAGCATCGCTACGAGTGAGAAGGTCTCATCGTAGTCAACTCCTTGAACTTGTCGAAAACCTTTCGCAACAAGTCGAGCTTTGTAGACAGTAACATTACCGTCAGCGTCAATCTTCTTCTTGAAGATCCATTTATTCTCTATGGCTTGCTGATCATCAGGCAATTCAACCAAAGTCCACACTTTGTTCTCATACATGGATCCCATCACAGATTTCATGGCCTCAAGCCATTTTTTGGAATCTGGTCTCATCATCGTTTCCTCATAGTTCGTAGGTTCATCATGGTCAAGTAACATGACCTCTAGAACAGGATTACCATACCACTCTGGTGCGGATCTTACTCTGGTTGACCTACGAGGTTCGGTAGTAACTTGATCAGAAGTTTCATGATCATCATCATCAGCTTCCTCACTAGTTGGTGTAGGAATCGCTGGAACTGACTTCTGTGATGTACTACTTTCCAACTCGGGAGAAGGTAGAATTACCTCATGAAGTTCTACTTTCCTCCCACTCACTTCTTTCGAGAGAAACTCCTTCTCTAGAAAGGATCCATTCTTAGCAACGAATATCTTGCCTTCGGATCTGTGATAGAAGGTGTACCCAACAGTCTCCTTCGGGTATCCTATGAAGACACATTTCTCCGATTTGGGTTCGAGCTTATCACGTTGAAGCTTTTTCACATAAGCATCGCAGCCCCAAACATTAAGAAACGACAACTTGGGTTTCTTGCCAAACCACAGTTCACAAGGTGTCGTCTCAACGGATTTAGATGGTGCCCTATTTAACGTGAAAGCAGCCGTCTCTAAAGCATAACCCCAAAACAATAGCGGTAAATCAGTGAGAGACATCATAGATTGCACCATATCTAGTAAAGTATGATTACGACGTTCAGACACACCATTACGCTGTGGTGTTCCAGGTGGCGTGAGTTGCGAAACTATTCCACATTGTTTCAAATGAAGACCAAACTCGTAACTCAAATATTATCCTCCACGGTCAGATCATAGAAACTTTATTTTCTTGTTACGATAATTTTCCACTTCACTCTGAAATTCTTTGAACTTTTCAAATGTTTCAGACTTATATTTCATCAACTAGATATACCCATATCTGCTCAAATCATCTGTGAAGGTCAGAAAATAACGATACCCGCCGCGAGCGTCAACACTCATTGGACCACATACATCAGTATGTATTATTTCCAACAAGTCTGTTGCTCGCTCCATTGTTCCGGAGAATGGAGTTTTAGTCATCTTGCCCATGAGGCATGGTTTGCAAGCATCAAGTGATTCATAATCAAGTGATTCCAAAAGCCCATAAGCATGGAGTTTCTTCATGTGCTTTACACCAATATGACCTAAACGGCAGTGCCACAAATAAGTTGCACGATCATTATTAAACTTATATCTTTTGGCTTCAATACTATGGACATGTGTATCACTACTATCAAGATTTAGTAAAAATAGACCACTCATCAAGGGTGCATGACCATAAAAGATATTACTCATATAAATAGAACAACCATTATTCTCTTATTTAAATGAGTAACCTCTCGCATCAAACAAGATCCAGATATAAATTTCATGCTCAACGCTGGCACCAAATAACAATTTTTAGGTCTAAAACTAATCCCGAAGGTAGATGTAGAGGTAGCGTGCCGACGGCGATCACATCGACTTTGGAACCATTTCCCACGCGCATCGTCACCTCGTCCTTAGCCAATCTTCGCTTAATCTGTAGCCCCTATTTTGAGTTGCACATGTTAGCAACAGAACCAGTATCAAATACCCAGGCATTAATGCGAGCATTAGTTAAGTACACATCAATAACATGTATATCAAATATACCTTTCACTTTCCCATCCTTCTTCTCCGCCAAATATTTGGGGCAGTTCCGCTTCCAGTGACCTGTCCCTTTGCAGTAGAAGCACTCAGTCTCAGGCTTAGGTCCAGACTTGGGCTTCTTCACTTGAGCAGCAACTTGTTTGCTATTCTTCTTGAAGTTCCCCTTCTTTCCTTTGCCCTTTTTCATGAAACTGGTGGTCCTGTTAACCATCAACACTTGATGCTCCTTCTTGATTTCTACCTCCGCAGCCTTTAGCATCGCGAAGAGCTCGGGAATGGTCTTATCCATCCCTTGCATATTATAGTTCATCACGAAGCTTTTATAGCTTGGTGGCAGTGATTGAAGAACTCTGTCAATGACACTATCATCAGGAAGATTAACTCCCAGTTGAGTCAAATGGTTGTGGTACCAAGAAATGCTGAGTATATGTTCACTGACAGAATTATTCTCCTCCATTTTGCAGCTATAGAACTTATTGGAGACTTCATATCTCTCAATCCGGGCATTTGCTTGAAATATTAACTTCAACTCCTGGAACATCGCATATGCTCCATGAAGTTCAAAACGTCGTTGAAGTCCCCGTTCTAAGCCATAAAGCATGGCACACTGAACTATCGAGTAGTCATCAGCTTTGCTCTGCCAGACATTCATAACATCTGGCGTTGCTCCTGCAGCGGGTTTGGCACCTAGCGGTGCTTCCAGGACGTAATACTTCTGTGCAGCAATGAGGATAATCCTCAAGTTATGGACCCAGTTCGTGTAATTGCTACCATCATCTTTCAACTTAGCTTTCTCTAGGAACGCATTAAAATTCAATGGAACAAAAGCACGGGCCATTTATCTACAACAACATAGACATGCAAAATACTATCAGGTACTAAGTTCGTGATAAATTAAAGTTCAATTAATCATATTACTTAAGAACTCCCACTTAGATAGACATCCCTCTAATCATCTAAGAGATCACGTGATCCATATCAACTAAACCATGTCCGGTCATCACGTGAGATGGAGTAGTTTTCAATGGTGAACATCACTATGTTGATCATATCTACTATATGATTCACGCTCGACCTTTCGGTCTCAGTGTTCCGAGGCCATATCTGCATATGCTAGGCTCGTCAAGTTTAACCCGAGTATTCTGCATGTGCGAAACTGGCTTGCACCCATTGTATGTGAACGTAGAGCTTATCACACCCGATCATCACGTGGTGTCTCGGCACGACGAACTTTCGCAACGGTGCATACTCAGGGAGAACACTTGTATCTTGAAATTTAGTGAGAGATCATCTTATAATGCTACCACCGAACTAAGCAAAATAAGATGCATAAAGGATAAACATCACACGCAATCAATATAAGTGATATGATATAGCCATCATCATCTTGTGCCATTGATCTCCATGTCCAAAGCACCGTCATGATCACCATCATCACCGGGGCGACACCTTGATCCCCATCGTAGCATCGTTGTCGTCTCGCCAACTATTGCTTCTATGACTATCGCTACCGCTTAGTGATAAAGCAAAAACAATTACAGGGCGATTGCATTGCATACAATAAAGCAACAACCATATGGCTCCTGCCAGTTGCCGATAACTCTGTTACAAAACATGATCATCTCATACAATAAAATTTAGCATCATGTCTTGACCATATCACATCACAACATGCCTTGCAAAAACAAGGTAGACGTCGTCTACTTTGTTGTTGCAAGTTTTACTTGGCTGCTACGGGCTAAGCAAGAACCGTTCTTACCTACGCATCAAAAACCACAACGATTTATCGTCAAGTGTGTTGTTTTAACCTTCAAAAAGGACCGGGCATAGTCACACTCGATTCAACTAAAGTTGGAGAAACTGACACCCACCAGCCACCTGTGTGCAAAGCACGTTGGTAGAACCAGTCTCGCGTAAGCGTACGCGTAATGTCGGTCCGGGCCGCTTCATCCAACAATACCGCCGAATCAAAGTATGACATGCTGGTAAGCAGTATGACTAATATCGCCCACAACTCTTTGTGTTCTATCATGCATATAACATCTACGCATAGACCTGGCTCGGATGCCACTGTTGGGGAACACAGTAATTTCAAAAAAAATCCTACACACACACAAGATCCATCTAGGTGATGCATAGCAACTAGAGGGGCGAGTGTTGTCCACGTACCCTCGTAGACCGTGAGCGGAAGCGTTATGACAACACAGTTGATGTAGTCATACGTCTTCACGATCCGACCGATCCTAGCACCGAATATACGGCACCTCCGCGATCTACACACGTTCAGCTTAGTGACTTCCCACGAACTCTAGATCCAGCTGAGGTCGAGGGAGAGTTTCGTCAGCACGACGATGTGGTGACGGTGATGATGAAGCTACCAGCGCAGGGCTTCGCCTAAGCAATGAAACGATATGACCGAGGTGGAAATCTGTGGAGGGGGAAACCACACATGGCTAAACAATCAACTTGTGTGTCTATGGGGTGCCCCCTCCCCCATATATAAAGGAGTGGAGGAGGGGAGGGCTGGCCCTCTCATGCCGCGCCCAAGGGGTGCGAGTAGGATTCCCCCTTCCCTAGTTGGAGTAGGAGAAGAAGGAAGGGGGAGAAGGAAAGAAGGGCCTGCCCCCTCCCAATTTGGATTGGGCTTGGGGGCCGTGCCCCCACCTTGGCCGCCTCCTCCTCACTCCCACTAAGGCCCATTAAGGCCCAATGACTCCCCGGGGGGTTCCGGTAACCCCCCGGTACTCCGGTAAATGCCCGAACTCACCCGGAACCATTCCGATGTCCAAACATAGCCTTCCAATATATAGATCTTTATGTGTCGACCATTTCGAGACTCCTTGTCATTTCCGTGATCCCATCCGGGACTCCGAACAACCTTCGGTACATCAAAACACATAAACTCATAATACCAATCGTCATTGAACGTTAAGCGTGCGGACCCTACGGGTTCGAGAACTATGTAGACATGACCGAGACTCATCTCCGGTCAATAACCAATAGCGGAACCTGGATGCTCATATTGGTTCCTACATATTCTATGAAGATCTTTATTGGTCAAACCGCATAACAATATACGTTGTTCCCTTTGTCATCGGTATGTTACTTGCCCGAGATTCGATCATCAGTATCTCAATACCTAGTTCAATCTCGTTACCGGCAAGTCTCTTTACTTTTTCTGTAATGCACCATCCCGTAACTAACACATTAGTCACATTGCTTGCAAGGCTTATATTGATGTGCATTACCGAGAGGGCCCAGAGACACCTCTCCGATACATGGAGTGACAAATCCTAATCTCGATCTATGCCAATCCTACAAACACCTTCGGTGACACCTGTAGAGCATCTTTATAATCACCCAGTTACGTTGTGACATTTGATAGCACACAAGGTGTTCCTCCGGTATTCGGGAGTTACATAATCTCATAGTCAGAGGAACATGTATAAGTCATGAAGAAAGCAATAGCAATAAAACTCAACGATCATAATGCTAAGCTAACGGATGGGTCTTGTCCATCACATCATTCTCTAATGATGTGATCCCGTTCATCAAATGACAACACATGTCTATGGTCAGGAAACATAACGATCTTGGATTAACGAGCTAGTCAAGTAGAGGCATACTAGGGACATTCTGTTTTTTCTATGTATTCACACATGTACTAAGTTTCCGGTTAATACAATTCTAGCATGAATAATAAACATTTATCATGATATAAGGAAATATAAATAACAACTTTATTATTGCCTCTAGGGCATATTTCCTTCGGTCTCCCACTTGCACTAGAGTCAATAATCTAGTTCACGTTGCCATGTGATTTAACACCGATAGTTCACATCGCCATGTGACTAATACCCAAAGGATTTTACTAGAGTCAATAATCTAGTTCACATTGTTATGTGATTAACGCCCAAAGAGTACTAAGGTGTGATCATGTTTTTCTTGTGAGAGAAGTTTAGTCTACGGGTCTGCAACATTTAGATCCGTATGTATTTTTAAAATTTCTATGTCTACAATGCTCTGCACGGAGCTACTCTAGCTAAATGCTCCCACTTTCAATATGTATCCAGATCGAGACTCAGAGTCATCCAGATCGGTGTCAAAGCTTGCATCAGCGTAACTCTTTACGACGAACTCTTTATCACCTCCATAACCGAGAAATATTTCCTTAGTCCTCTAAGGATAATTTTTGACCAATGTCCAGTGAGCTACTCCCACTAGTGCGCGTCGGTCCTAAGCAAACGGTTTTTTACCCCTTTCCGCGACGGCATTTGGAACCGTCACCAAGTGAGTGTGGGCGATAGGGGGTCCTTCCCACACGACCCAGAAACCATTGGGGATATGCCCTTCTGGTACGCACGCTCGGCAAAATGAGGTCGTGTGCGACCGGCGAGCACTCAAATACAGAAATACGTACAGTAGTGCTAAAAAAATATAATTATACAGGAAAATTCATTTCTGGTCGTAAGTACATCCCACACAATCAGTCACCACTAAACGTTTCCGTTCGTATATACATCCCACACAGTCACTACAAGGAAAACGTTTGCGCAAGGTGGTGTAACGCAACCAGTTTTGAAGAGAATGTCGTGTGTGATTGTTCATTGATCCAACACGGTTTATTCCTAGAAACTGTGTGCGTTGCCTTAGGTCATCGCCCATGGTCATTAACCGTTTGCAATAAGAAACCCAATTAGCAAGCTAATTGGCGAATTAGCGGGCTAATTGGCCTATTATTAATAATCCATTTACTAATCTAATTGACATTCATATTAAGCTCATAATATATTCCATTTCCATATTAAGGAAGTAGGATTTCATAATTGAAATACATCGGAGTACAACATGATATAGTGTCAGCACTCAGCTACCCCATTACACAACTGCACCAGCAGCAAGTTTCAGATACAACATCTAGAACCTTTCGAAATTAGCATCATAGACGGTACGTAGAGAGATGCATCTCATCTGGAAAACTGCTGAAGCGGAAGGCGAATATTGAGCCTTCATTCATGTTGAAGGTCTTTGCAACTTTAGGCCAGTGCTTGTGGATGATTGACTGTCCATCCTTCGACCTCTTCAGGATAACTTCAATATTGAACCGAGGGTTTTGTATGAAAACTTTCCTCGCCTCCTGACCACAGGGGTGGTTTGAGAGGTAATCATCAGTGAACCCTGAAAACAAGGATGTGCATAAATATCTTCTCTATTTTGGAAACGAGATAAAGGAATAAAAAGGCAAGGTATAATAGTTAGTACCATCTTGTAAACCTCAGTGCTTCCCATTGTTTCCTTGCAACACATATAAGGTAGTTAGTCATCAGGTCAAGTAAGGGTTCGCATGCTATCAGTAAAATATGTTGATGGAAAATAAGCACATTGCAGATTCTTCAGATTAATTCAAGCCACATGGAAAACTCATTTATCCAAACCAAGCATGATTAAGAACAAGGAAATATAGCACTTGTATATGTTTCTCATGTATTAAGTGCAGCCAAATTCGATTTATTCCTCACATATTATAGAATAAGAGAATGCAGCCACAACAATTGAACATCGCATTGCAGAATTGAACCAAGCAGTAAACTAAACACCACAACAAGTGAACCAACCCACAACAAATGAACCAAGAACTTAACTAAACACCAATTGAATAATATAACATACTCCTAATAGAAGATCAGACAGTTAACCAAAGCAAGCATGCTTAACAACTTGGAAATATTGCACCCTGAAGAATTGAACATCTCATTTGCAGAATTGAACCAGCAGTTAATTGAACACCACATTGCAAGACATATAGAACATATACACTATAGCAGAAGATTGCATGGTGAAAGTAGATAGCACAATTCACTAGAATTTGTTAAGGAAAGGCAGTAGCTAGCAAACTGAACATGGGTCCTTATAGTGAGCTAATAAGACAAGCTACTCCTCATTGTCGGAGATATCGATGACGATTGGCTCCTTGGACATGGAAGAGGGCGAGGCCTCCGCATCGTGGGTGCCCTCGTTGTAGCGGTGAGTTGCCTGAGCCACTCCGGGCACCAACCTGCTTGCTCTCGAGATGAGGTAAGCACGTGCACGCTGAGAAAACACCTCGTAGTCTTTGTCAAAGGCACCGACGATGGCCTCGAGAAAATGCCACGAACTGCCGTTTAAAGCAGCAAACCGCTTCGCGGCGTCGGCGCGCGCCGTGTCAACGATGGCCTCGACGGTGAGGAGCTCCTCCAAAATGTGGGGGTCAGCATGAATGGCAGCCATCGCGAGCTCATCTGCGCGTGCGGGCGCGATTTGCTTCTCCGCTGCCAAATGCTCCTTGAGGTCCTGGCTATACTGCGTGCACCATGGCTTAGGCCGGCGCTTATTTGGTGGAGGGGTCGGTAATTTGGGTGCAAGGTGTCGCGCTCGGGCCGGCGGTCGGGGCATGTGGGATGTAGAAGGAGGAGGTGGATGGGGGTTGGGTGTGGATTACCTGCCTGGATTGGCGAGGCCGAGCAGCATGAAGGAGGGTCACCGACGAGGAGGCGGCAGCGCTGCAAGCGAGGAGTGAAGGTTTCAACTTGGAAAGTAAGGCGGAAAGGGGGGAAATGTGGCTTTTGGTAAGGGGGAGGGGGCGGGGAGGTAGATATTTTCGCGGAAGCCGAAAATTTGGAATCGCTTCAGCCAAAAAACTGGCGCGCAAAGTGTCATCAGACACGGTCCCTTATTAAGACACGGTCCGAAGATATTTTGTGCTAAATCTCACACGGTTGGTTATAATAAACTGTGTGGGATCTACTTGATTTTTCGTCTTCATTTGAATTACATAATGGGGTCACAGCGTCCATGGACGGTGTTTGAATTGCTACACCTTTTATCTGCAGCGATCATAAAAGAATTGGAATTATTCAGGGTTCGTTCGGACATTTTGATGCATTAAGTCAGTTTTTAATGCATTTATGTGCATAATTCAACTTTGAACTACATGCACATGCTCCAGTGCATATAAATTGGTTGAAAAATCAAATCTTTGTCCTTGGGTGCATGCTTAGGTCCCATGCAAGAAATGGGAATGAATGTCAAACCCCCTGCCACCGTCACTCGGGCGCAAACATTGAGATACCTGGTTTTTAAATTCTAGTAAACCCAAAACTCCTCCGAAATTCATGAAACTTGGCATGCTATCATGGAGCAGCATCAACATGTCGTGGTAAAAAATTCGTACCCTTTTGGGGCAGGTTTGGGTATATGCTTCTGACAAACCAGAGCTTCTCACAACAAGCATGATGGTTTTCGTAGGGAACGCCCCAACTTTGGGGACGAAACGATATCCATTGCCTCTAATTGCTTTCAAATTTTTTCTCGTGGCAGCATAGGACAACAGGAGTTTTGTGTTATTTTTTGTGATTTTTCGGGGTTCATTTGGCCATTTTTATGCATTAAGTGAGTTTTCAATGCATTTATGTGCATAATTCAAATTTGAACTACATGCACATGCTCCGGTGCATATAAATTGGTTGAAAAATCAAATCTTTGTCCTTGGGTGCATGCTTAGGTCCCATGCAAGAAATGGGAATGAATGTCAAGCACCGTGCCACCGTTACTCGGCCGCAAACATTGAGATACCTGGTTTTTAAATTCTAGTAAATCCAAAACTCGTCTGAAATTCATGAAACTTGGCACGCTGTCATGGAGCAGCATCAATATGAAGTGGTAAAGTTTTTGTCCCATTTGGGGCAGGTTTGGGCATATGCTTCTCACAAACCAGAGCTTCTCACAACATGCATGATGGTTTCGGTAGGGAACGCCCCAACTTTTGAGACGAAACGATATCCATTGCCTCTAATTGCTTTCAAATTTTTTCTCGTGTCAACATAGAACAACAGGAGTGTTGTGTTATTTTTTGTGATTTTTCGGGGTTCGTTTGGACATTTTTATGCATTAAGTGAGTTTTCAATGCATTTATGTGCATAATTCAAATTTGAACTACATGCACATGCTCCAGTGCATATAAATTGGTTGAAAAAACAAATCTTTGTCCTTGGGTGCATGCTTAGGTCCCGTGCATGAAATGGGAATGAATGTCAAGCACCCTGCCACCGTCACTCGGCCGCAAACATTGAGATACCTGGTTTTTAAATTCTAGTAAATCCAAAACTCGTCTGAAATTCATGAAACTTGGCATGCTATCATGGAGCGGCATCAACATGGCGTGGTAAAGTTTTTCATTTGGGGCAGGTTTGGGTATATGCTTCTCACAAACCAGAGCTTCTCACAACAAGCATGATTGTTTCGGTAGGGAACGCCCCAACTTAGGGGACCAAACGATATCCATTGCCTCTAATTGCTTTCAAAAAAATTCTCGTGTCAACATAGAACAACAGGAGTGTTGTGTTATTTTTTGTAATTTTCCGGGGTTCGTTTGGACATTTTTATGCATTAAGTGAGTTTTCAATGCATTTATGTGCATAATTCAAATTTGAACTACATGCACATGCTCTGGTGCATATAAATTGGTTGAAAAATCAAATCTTTGGTCCTTGGGTGCATGCTTAGGTCCCATGCAAGAAATGGGAATGAATGTGAAGCACCGTGCCGCCGTCACTCGGCCGCAAACATTGAGATACCTGGTTTTTAAATTCTAGTAAATCCAAAACTCATCTGAAATTAATGAAATTTGGCACGCTATCATGGAGTGGCATCAACATGCCGTGGTAAAGTTTTTGTCCCATTTGGGGCAGGTTTGGGTATATGCTTCTCTCAAACCAGGGCTTCTCACAACAAGCATTATGGTTTCGGTAGGGAACGCACCAACTTTGGGGGCGAAACGATATCCATTGCCTCTTATTGCTTTCAATTTTTTTATCGTGTCAACATAGAACAAGAGGAGTGTTGTGTTATTTTTTGTGATTTTTCGGGGTTCGTTTGGACATTTTTATGCATTAAGTGAGTTTTCAATGCATTTATGTGCATAATTCAAATTTGAACTACATGCACAAGCACATGCTCCAATGCATATAAATCAGTTGAAAAAACAAATCTTTGTCCTTGGGTGCATGCTTAGGTCCCATGCAAGAAATGGGGATGAATGTCAAACACCCTGCCACCGTCACTCGGCCGCAAACATTGAGATACCTGGTTTTTAAATTCTAGTAAATCCAAAACTCGTCTGAAATTCATGAAACTTGGCATGCTATCATGGAGGGGCATCAACATGCTGTGGTAAAGTTTTTGTCCCATTTGGGGCAGTTTTGGGTATATGCTTCTCAGAAACCATAGCTTCTCACAACAAGCATGATGGTTTCAGATAGAACACCCGTATGCAAAGTGAGAGCAGGATTTGTGCATCTCTTGAACACAAACAGTTCTTTTGGATGGCCCGTGTGAAGCACTAGCGGGGTGGCGCAGTACTATTCTATTTGACAGCGGCTGGCGCAGTTCGCGATACAGCTTTAATGCAGACGAGGGAGAGGGTAGCGGTTCCCGAAATGTTGAACGGCTGATGCATCCTGCTTCAATTAGCATCGTGCGAATGCATGAGGGAAGTAATGGGAGGACCGGGAAAAGAGGCAGCACGATGTGAATGCAACGCAGTTTGCACTCATATAAAGGCGCCCCTCCATTCCAATGCATCTAACACATCGTACGCACCTAAGCATTTGCCTAAGCACCTACACTAATAAGCGCAAAAGTGCCCACTCCAGACCCATGGAGGTGATGCGCGCGAGCATCCAGCGGCTGTGCCAGATGGTCCACGACACCGGCCTGCGGCATGGCACCGTGGATCGTCTCCATACGGTGTTGGCGACCGGCTGGTGGATGGCCGTTGTCGATGCCAGCTACGACTCTCAGTTGGACCAGATGATCGTTCGGAGCACCAACAGGTTCACCGTCGTCAAGAAGTTCGCGGACGACATCGCCGTACTCCTCCAGCCCGCGCACCCGGGCTCCTTATTGCCTGCCACCCTAATCGGCCTCCATGGTCGGAACCTCTTTGAAGCACCGGTGGCCCTGCGACTGCCCGCCGATGCCACCAAGAATGTCCACCTGGAGGTCACGCTCGCCGCGAGGCGCCTCGCCCTGCAAGAAACCGCCGACCTACACATCCATGTGTACGAACGAATCGTGTACATAGGTATCTACAAGGCCAGTGAGGACGCTATGACGTTGGCCTTCTTCAGCCGCCTGGAAGCCTTGGATGCCTTAGTTGTGAAGCACCTTGACCTTGCCACACAAGCCGCCGGTCGGTGGCCCGGACGGTGCACTGAGTTGAGGAGGAGGAGGTCGTACATTGATGGATGCATCTTTGTGCTTGCCTCCTGTAACCACCACTGCGATTGCATCATCGTGGCCTTAATTCTTATTTTGCTATTGCATTCTCGTTCCAGTCAATACTGACATGTGCGATCCCTTTTCTTAATACAGACATGTCCGTTCCAGTCTTATTTTGATTGGCTTGAATGAAGGTCTATCCCGCCGTTAGGCGCCGCAGCGCGCTGTGTTCGCCGTTAGGCACTGCGGCGCGCTCTGCTCGCGTCCGTCGGCGCGCTCGGCTTGTGGACAGCTTTTCCTTGCGTGTTCAACTGCTATATGCATATATATATATATATATATATATATATATATATATATATATATATATATATATATATATATATATATATATATATATATATATATGGTTGCTCGCCGTTGAGGTGACCGCGGAGCGCTCTGCTCGGGTCCCTCCGCGCGCGCTCTGCCAACGGTTGGGCGTGCGCACGATCATGTCGGGGGGCCCGTATGCATGCGGTTGCGCCGCGCGCGTTGCCACGCGATGCAGTTACGTGCGGCACGCTGGAGTTACGCGCTGCAAATTAGAACTGCCATCAGGGCCTGCCAATATTCCTGGCCGTCCGGCTTCCCCTTTAATTCCCGCGGCCATTATAACCTTAGTCTCTTCAACCTTTCGATCGCGCCCCACAACACAGCAAGCACACCCACGACAACACATAGAGAGGGGATGTCCGGCGGCGCTCCAATGGAGTTCGGCGAGCATAGAGTGGAGACCCACGCGAGGGAGACGGATCTCTCGGTCGTGTACACCATCGGCCCGGCCGTGGTGGACGACTACATCAACGGCGTTGAGCAGTTGCTTGCTGGAGACAAGTACAAGGTGGTTGGCGTCGACCTCCAGTACACCGTCGGTCGTCCCGGCATAGATTAGAAGGTTGTTGTCGCCTAGTTGTGCATGCGCCATCATGTCCTCATCTACCACTACTGCATGGCCACGGAGCCTTGCGACCGTTTCAACAGGTTTGTCAACAGCACTGACTACAAGTTTGCCACGGTGGATACCACCAACGATGTAAAAGCACTCAGTGTTACGGGCTTGGCCTGCAAGAACCTTGTCAAAATCCATGACCACTACACGGTCTGGGGTAGCACGAAGAAGGACTCCCTGGTCGAACTCGCCTCGGCCATCATTGACCCCTACTATGAAAAGATGAAGCGGGATGCCCAGAGAACAAGTCCCGTATCCTGGCACGGGGCCTGGATGCGGCAACTGGATGAACCTCACCTCAGGTTTGCAGCCAAGAGCGTGTACACATGCTACGAGATGCATAGGCGGATCGTTGACATGAGGAAGTGCCTCGATACCCAACTCGACGAGCCCGGATCGAGCCACAAGCAGAGCAAGTGTCACAAGAAGTAGATGATGATCAGATGATCGTTTAAGCTAGTTAATCATGCATGTAATATATAATTTACTTTATTGGTGTGTGGAAATGTCATGTGTGTAGTAGCCACCTATGTAATTATGCATGTAATAGTTTACTTTGGTGTGTGCAAATGCCATGGTTGTAGTAGCCAGCTATGTAAGTGGATGTTTAATTTGGTTATGCAAGCATGTCCTTATAAGTGTGTGTGTGTGTGTATATATATATGTTGTTCTATATGCAATCCCATCGCACAACACACATGTCTTGTTAAGTTGAACCATTTCTGCTCTCTTGTGTCAACGCAAACAGTTCACCCGAGTGAACCGCATGCCGTATATCGCACACACCTTCATCTGGCTGACCGTTTCTTTTGTGTTGCCTAATCACAAACAGTTCATCCGAGTGAACCGTATGCTATACATCGCACACACGTTCATCTGGCTGCCCGTTTTTTTGTTCGTCCTCACTGAGAACGGTTAATTTAACTGAACCGTATGCCCTGAATCACACACGCAACTAAAATCTGAACCGTTTTTTATGCATCCTCCATCGCAAACGTTTTGCACCTTTTTTGACGGTTTTTTTACACCACCGTTTGCGATTATGGCATCACACACAGTTTCGTCGAAGGGTCTCTGATCATAGTGTCACGTTAGCAGCATCCAGCAGTAGTGTCCTAGATCACTATTGTACTCCCTTGCCAAACTCAGGGCAGGGTATACAATAGGTCTGGTACGCAACATGGCATACTTTGTAGAACCTATGGTTGTGGCATAGGGAATGACTTTCTGATGACCCACAAGTATAGGGGATCTATCGTAGTCCTTTCGATAAGTAATAGTATCGAACCCAACGAGGAGCAGAAGGAAATGATAATCGGTTTTCGGCAAGGTATTCTCTGCAAGTACTGAAATTATCGGTAACAGATAGTTTTGTGGTAAGGTAATTTGTAACGGGTAATAAGTAACAAGTGTAAATAAGGTGTAGCAAGGTGGCCCAATCCTTTTTGTAGCAAAGGACAAGCCTGGACAGACTCTTATATAGAGAAAAGCGCTCCCGAGGACACATGGGAATTATCGTCAAACTAGTTTTCATCACGCTCATATGATTCGCGTTCAGTACTTTGATAATTTGATATGTGTGTGGACCGGTGCTTGGGTGCTGTCCTTACTTGGACAAGCATCCCACTTATGATTAACTCCTATTGCAAGCATCCGCAACTACAAAACAAGTATTAAGGTAAACCTAACCATAGCATGAAACATATGGATCCAAATCAGCCCCTTACGAAGCAACCCATCATCTACTTATTACTTCCCAATGCCTTCCTCTAGGCCCAAACAATGGTGAAGTGTCATGTAGTCGACCTTCACATAACACCACTCGAGGAGAGACACCATACATCTCATCAAAATATCGAACGAATACCAAATTCACATGACTACTAATAGCAAGACTTCTCCCATGTCCTCAGGAACAAACGTAACTACTCACAAAGCATATTCATGTTCATAATCAGAGGGGTATTAATATGCATAATGGATCTGAACATATGATCTTCCACCAAATAAACCAACTAGCATCAACTACAAGGAGTAATCAACACTACTAGCAACGTAGAGGTACCAACCCCAGGCTATGAGACAAAGATTGGATACAAGAGATGAACTAGGGTTTTAGAGGAGATGGTGCTGGTGAAGATGTTGATGGATATTGGCCCCCTTTCGATGAGAGGAGCATTGGTGATGATGATGGCGATGATTTGCCCCTTCCGGAGGGAAGTGCCCCCGGCAGAACAGCTCCGCCAGAGCCCTAGATTGGTTCCGCCAAGGTTCCGCCTCGTGGCGGCGGAGTCTCGTCCCGAAAGCTTGCTTATGATTTTTTTTCTTGGACGTAAGACTTCATATAGCAGAAGATGGACACCGGAGGGCTAGCAGGGGGCTCACGAGGCAGGGGGGCATGCCCCCCACCCTCGTGGCCAGGGTGTGGGCCCCCTCTGGTATTTTCTTCTCTCAGTATTTTTTATTATTTCCAAAAATAACTTCTATGGAGTTTCAGGACTTTTGGAGTTGCGCAGAATAAGTCTCTAATATTTGCTCCTTTTCCATCCCAGAATTCCAGCTGCCGGCATTCTCCCTCTTTATGTAAACCTAGTAAAATAAGAGAGAATAGGCCTAAGTATTGTGACATAATGTGTAATAACAGCCATAATGCAATTAATATCGATATAAGAGCATGAAGCAAAATGGACTTATCAACTCCCCCAAGCTTAGACCTCGCTTGTCCTCAAGCGGAAGCCGATAACGATAAATATGTCCACATGTTTAGAGATAGAGGTGTCGATAAAATAAAATACGGTCGTGAGGGCATCATGATCATTCTTATAACAGCAACATATATGGATATTGTCATATGATTTCTTATGCTCAAGTAATAATCTATTCACAATGCAAAGTATGAATCAGAAACTTTATTGAGAACTAACAAACGATAATCTCAGTCACTGAGGCAATTGCAATTTATCATAACATAGGAAAGAGTCTATGTAAGAGCTTTTCAGCAAGTCCACATACTCAACTATCATTTAGTCTTTCACAATTCCTAACACTCACGCGATACATATGGGTATGGAGTTTTAATTGGACACAGAGAAAGATAGGGGCTTATAGTTTCGCCTCCCAACCTTTTACCTCAAGGGTAATGTCAACAATAACAGTTCATGCTAACTTACATCCAATTGGATATATATCAGGATCTTTCCAACACAATGTGCTTGCCAAAGTATAAAATGTAAAAAAGGAAAGGTGAAGATCACCATGACTCTTGTATAAGGTAGAAGATAAAAGTAAAAGATAGGCCCTTCGCAGAGGGAAGCAGAGGTTGTCATGCGCTTTTCAGGGTTGGATGCACAAAATCTTAATGTGAAGGAATGTCACTTTATATTGCAACTTGTGATATGGACCTTCATTATGCAGTCCGTCGCTTTTATTTCTTCCACATCACAAGATCGTATAAAGCTTATTTCCTCCACACTAATCAATCATACATATTTAGAGAGCAATTTTTATTGCTTGCAACGATGACAACTTACTTCAAGGATCTTACTCAATCCATAGGTAGATATGGTGGACTCTCATGGCAAAACTGGGTTTAAGGGTATTTGGAAGCACAAGTAGTATCTCTACTTGGTGCAAAGATTTGGCTAGCATGAGGGAGAAAGGCAAGCTCAACATGTTGGATGATCCATGACAATATACTTTATTTCAGATATAAGAAAACATAACCCATTACGTCGTCTTCCTTGTCCAACATCAACTCTTTAGCATGTCATATTTTAATGAGTGCTCACAATCATAAAAGATGTCCAAGATACTATATTTATATGTGAAACCTCTCTTTCTTTATTACTTCCTATTAATTGCAACGATGACCAAAACTATGTTTGTCAACTCTCAACAACTTTTAATCATCATACTCTTTATATGTGAAGTCATTACTCTCCATAAGATCAATGTGCTCTCTTTGTTTCTTTTTATTCTTTCTTTTTCTTTTATTCACTCAAGATCATAGCAAAATAATCAAGCCCTTGACTCAACACTAATCTTTATTATATATCTCACGGACTCGATTACATAGAAGGATCATAAGGCAAAACTCAAAACTAAATCATACTAAAATTTTATTCTACTAGATCAAGATATTACTAAAAGGATCGAACTAAGAAAAATGGTAAAGATAGGAGTGTGATGGTGATACGATACCGGGGCACCTCCCCCAAGCTTGGCAGTTGCCAAGGGGAGTGCCCATACCCATGTGATTATATCTCTTTTGCTGGTGAAGAAGGTGGAGGTGATGATGGATAGTCGCACATCGAGCATAGGAGGTCCTCCAATTTGCGGATAATTCCCTTGAGTGCGATGATATGCTCCTTCAACAAAATATTTTCATGTGTGAGATACTTGTTTTGTATACGAACTAACTCAATCATTTTGAAAGCTTCGATCTCAGTTGGGGTAAGAAGATTGTGATCAAGTTGAAGGTTGTCTTCTGCTGCCGGAACTTGGTCCTCCATGGCCTTCTTGATCCCTTCATCCTTGTTGGTCTCCATGGGCTCTTCCCTCTTCAGCTCTATCTTCATTAGCCAAGCATCGTTGTCACCATTGTTGGAGGAGGGGGACGACATGATGCCTGGCCTTGACAACCCTGACAGAAAACAGCTCGAAGCAAGAATAGAGGATAATTGCGTGATACGGTGGTCAAAACCTTCGGGAGATTATATAATGAATTTTTACCGACCGAAAGAAGTATCGTGCAAGAAAACGGAGTCCGGAGAGCACACGAGGTGCCCACGAGGCAGGGGCGCACCCAGGGGGGTAGGGCGTGCCCTCCACCCGCGTGGAGGCCTCGTGTCCTTCCCGGGCTGCTTCTTATTTTCCTACTTTTCTAAATATTCCAAAACGGAGAAAATTTTCATTAGAACTGTTTTGGAGTCGGTTTACTTACCGAACCACATACCTATTCCTTTTCAGAGTCTTGAACGTTTTGGAAAGTGTCTCTTATGTATTCCTCCGGTGTTACGGTTTCAATAACATTAGTTTCAACATTTATAGGATTACCTGAGATATAATGTTTGATTCTTTGACCGTTCACCACCTTCGGATTTGTTCCTTCGAAGTTGTTGATTTTTATGGCACCGAAACGATAAACCTCCTCGATAACGTAAGGACCTTCCCATTTAGAGAGAATTTTTCCTGCAAAAAATCTTAAACGAGAGTTGTATAACAATACATAATCACCTACATTAAACTCACGCTTTTGTATCCTTTTGTCATGCCATCTTTTAACTTTTTCCTTAAACAATTTGGCATTCTCATAGGCTTGGGTTCTCCATTCATCAAGTGAGCTAATGTCAAATAACCTCTTCTCACCGGCAAGTTTGAAATCATAATTGAGTTCTTTAATAGCCCAATATGCCTTATGTTCTAGTTCGAGAGGTAAATGGCATGCTTTTCCATAAACCATTTTATACGGAGGCATACCCATAGGATTTTTATATGCAGTTCTATAGGCCCATAATGCATCATCAAGTTTCTTGGACCAATTCTTTCTAGATCTATTAACAGTCTTTTGCATAATTAATTTGAGCTCTCTATTACTCAATTCTACTTGACCACTAGACTGCGGGTGATAAGGAGATGCAATTCTATGATTAACATCATACTTAGCAAGCATTTTACGAAAACCACCATGAATAAAATGTGAACCACCATCAGTCATTAAATATCTAGGGACTCCAAACCTCGGAAAAATAACTTCTTTAATCAGCTTAATAGAAGTGTTATGATCAGCACTACTAGTTGGAATAGCTTCTACCCGCTTAGTAACGTAATCAACAGCAACTAAAATATGTGTATAGCCATTAGAGGAAGGAAACGGTCCCATATAATCAAAGCCCCAAACATCAAATGGTTCAATAACAAATAATTCATAGGCATTTCTTGACATCTACTAATATTACCAATTCTTTGACATTCATCACAAGATAAGACAAACATACGACCATCCTTGAAGAGAGTAGGCCAATAAAAACCGGATTGCAATACCTTATGTGCAGTTCTATCTCCAGCGTGGTGCCCTCCATAAGCCTCGGAGTGACACTTGCGTAGGATCTGTTCCTGTTCATGCTCAGGTACACAACGCCTAATAACACCATCTACTCCTTCTTTATAAAGATGTGGGTCATCCCAGAAGTAATGTCTTAAATCATAGAAAAACTTATTCTTTTGCTGGTATGTGAAACTAGGTGGTATAAATTTAGCAACAATGTAATTAGCATAATCAGCATACCATGGAGCAGTACGAGAAGCATTTATGACATTTAGTTGTTCATCAAGAAAGCTATCATCAATAAGTAGTGGGTCATCAAGAACATTTTCTAACCTAGACAAGTTATCTGCAACGGGGTTCTCAGCTCCCTTTCTATCAATAATATGCAAATCAAATTCTTGTAGCAAGAGAACCCATCTAATAAGTCTAGGTTTAGCATCTTTCTTTTCCATAAGGTATTTAATAGCAGCATGATCAGTGTGAATAGTTACTTTAGAATCATCAATATAAGGTCTGAACTTATCACAAGCATAAACAACTACTAAGAATTCCTTTTCAGTAGTAGCATAATTTCTCTGGGCATTGTCTAGAGTTTTACTAGCATATTGAATAACATTTAATTTCTTATCAACCCTTTGCCCTAGAACAGCACCTACAGCATAATCACTGGCATCACACATAATTTCAAAGGGTAAATTCCAACCAGGTGGCTGAACGATAGGTGCAGAAATCAAAGCTTTCTTAATTATTTCAAATGCTTCTACACAATCATCATCAAAGACAAAAGGTATATCTTTTTGTAATAGATTAGTCAGAGGCCGAGAAATTTTTGAGAAGTCCTTAATGAACCTCCTACAAAAACCGGCATGACCAAGAAAACTTCTTATACCTTTTATGTCCTTATGGCATGGCATCTTTTCAATAGCATCGACTTTAGCTTTATCAACTTCAATACCTCTTTCAAAAATTGTATGCCCCAAGACAATGCCTTCATTAACCATAAAGTGGCACTTCTCCCAATTCAAGACAAGATTAGTTTCTTCATATCTCTGCAAAACTCGATCAAGGTTGCTCAAGCAATCATCAAAAGAGGATCCATAAACGGAGAAATCGTCCATGAAAACCTCACAAATCTTTTCACAAAAATCAGAGAATATAGCCATCATGCATCTTTGAAAGGTAGCATGTGCATTACGTAAATCAAAAGGCATACGTCTATAAGCAAAAGTACCGAAAGGGCAAGTAAAAGTGGTCTTTGCTTGATCATCAGCTGACACAGGTATTTGATAGAAACCAGAGTAACCATCTAGAAAGCAAAAATGCGTATGTTTGGATAATCTTTCTAGCATTTGATCAATAAAAGGTAAGGGGTAATGATCTTTTTTAGTAGATTTATTTAATTTGCGGAAAGCAATTACCATCCTATAACCTGTAATAATTCTTTGCGGAATCAATTCATCTTTATCATTAGGAACGACAGTAATACCTCCTTTCTTAGGGACACAATGAACATGACTGACCCACTGACTATCAGCAACGGGATAAATTATACCTGCCTCAAGCAGCTTTAGTATTTCCTTTCTTACCACTTCTTTCATCTTAGGATTCAGTCGTCGTTGATGATCAATAACTGGTTTGGCGTCTTTCTCCAAATTTATTTTGTGTTGACATAGAGTGGGACTAATGCCCTTAAGATCATCAAGAGTATATCCAATTGCAGCACGGTGCTTCTTCAGAGTTTTCGATAATTTTTCTTCCTCCTTCTCTGAAAGGTTAACACTAATAATAACAGGATATATCTTCTTTTCATCAAGATAAGCATATTTAAGAGTATCAGGTAATGGTTTAAGCTCAAACACGGGATCACCCTTGGGTGGAGGAGGATCCCCTAAGATTTCAACAGGCACGTTGTGTTTCAGAATAGGTCCCTGTTTAAAGAACACTTCATCTATTTCCCTTCTTTCATTCATAAACATATCACTTTCATGGTCTAGCAAATATTGTTCTAAAGGGTCACTATGAGGTACGGCAATAGAAGCAAGAGTAATAATTTCATCTTTACTAGGCAATTCCTCATCACGAGGTTGTCTACGGAATTTAGAGAAATTAAACTCATGAGACCTATCATCCAAGCCAATAGTAACGACATCCTTTTCGCAGTCTATCTTAGCGTTAACAGTATTCAAGAAGGGTCTACCAAATATAATGGGACAAAAGCTATCCTGTGGGGAACCAAGAACAAGAAAATCAGTAGGATATTTAACTTTTCCACACAAGACTTAAACATATCTAACAATCCCAATTGGTGAAATAGTATCTCTGTTAGCAAGCTTAATGGTAACATCAATATCTTCTATCTCAGCTGGATCAATATCATGCATAATTTCTTTGTATAAGGAAATAGGTATTGCACTAGCACTAGCACCCACATCGCACAAGCCATGATAACAATGATCTCCTATTTTAACAAAAATAACAGGCATGCCTACCACAGGTCTATGTTTATCTTTAGCACCAGGTTTAGCAATTCTAGCAGTTTCATCACAGAAGTAAATAACATGCCCATCGATATTATCAGCCAAGAGATCTTTAACAATGGCAATATTAGGTTCAACTTTAACTTGCTCAGGAGGTGTATAAGTTCTAATATTGCTTTTACGAACCTCAGTTGAAGCTTTAGCATGATCATTTATCCTAACAGGGAAATGTGGTTTCTCAACATAAGCAGTAGGAACGACAGGATCATTATAAGTGATAGTCTTTTCTTCAACTTTAAGAGGTGCAACTAATTTTACTACAATGGGAGGATTATATTTAAACCACTTCTCCTAAGGGAGATCAACATGAGCAGCAAAAGATTCACAAAAAGAAGCTACTATCTCAGACTCAAGTCCATATTTAGTGCTAAATTTACGGAAGACATCGGTGTCCATAAAAGATTTAACACAATCAAACTTAGGTGTTATGCCTGTCTCCTTACCTTCGTCGAGACCCAATCTTCAGAGTTGCGTTTAATTCTTTCCAATAAATCCCATTTGAATTCAATAGTCTTCATCATAAAAGAACCAGTAAAAGATGTATCGAGCATGGTGCGATTGTTGTCAGAAAGCCGAGCATAAATTTTTTGAATAATCATTTCTCTCGAGAGCTCATGATTGGGGCATGAATATAACATTGACTTAAGCCTCCCCCAAGCTTGAGCGATGTTTTCTCCCTCGCGAGGCCAAAAATTATATATATAATTACGATCACGATGAACAAGATGCATAGGATAAAACTTCTGATGAAATTCCAATTTCAATCATTTGTAGTTCCATGATCCCATATCATCACATAGCCTATACCATGTCAATGCATCTCCCTTCGAAGATAAAGGGAATACCTTCTTCTTGATAACATCATCGGGCATACCTGCAAGCTTAAATAATCCACAAACTTCATCCACATAGATTAGGTGCTCATCAGGATGTAATGTTCCGTCTCCTGCAAAAGGATTAGCTAGCAGGTTTTCTATCATACTCGAAGGAATTTCAAAGTAGACATTTTCAGTAGGTTCAGTAGGTTGAGGAGAAACTCTTTGCTCTACTGGTCGAGGTGAAGATACCCTGAATAAGCCCCTCAAAGGATTACTTTCCATAGTAACAAGTGACAGTAAATTTCAGCAACTATATAAATTTTTCCTTACCAAATTCCACCTACCAAAGGTGCTTCACTCCCCGGCAACGGCGCCAAAAGATTCTAGATGACCCACAAGTATAGGGGATCTATCGTAGTCCTTTCGATAAGTAAGAGTGTCGAACCCAATGAGGAGCAGAAGGAAATGATAAGCGTTTTCAGCAAGGTATTCTCTGCAAGCATTGAAATTATCAGTAATAGATAGTTTTGTGATAAGGTAATTTGTAACGGGTAATAAGTAACAAGTGTTAATAAGGTGCAGCAAGGTGGCCCAATCCTTTTTGTAGCAAAGGACAAGCCTGGACAAACTCTTATATAGAGAAAAGCGCTCCCGAGGACACATGGGAATTATCGTCAAGCTAGTTTTCATCACGCTCATATGATTCGCGTTCGGTACTTTGATAATTTGATATGTGGGTGGACCGGTGCTTGGGTACTGTCCTTACTTGGACAAGCGTCCCACTTATTATTAACTCCTATTGCAAGCATCCGCAACTACAAAAGAAGTATTAAGGTAAACCTAACCATAGCATGAAACATATGGATCCAAATCAGCCCCTTACGAAGCAACGCATAAACTAGGGTTTAAGCTTCTGTCACTCTAGCAACCCCTCATCTACTTATTACTTCCCAATGCCTTCCTATAGGCCCAAACAATGGTGAAGTGTCATGTAGTCGACGTTCACATAACACCACTAGAGGAGAGACAACATACATCTCATCAAAATATCGAACGAATACCAAATTCACATGACTACTAATAGCAAGACTTCTCCCATGTCCTCAGGAACAAACGTAACTACTCACAAAGCATATTCATGTTCATAATCAGAGGGGTATTAATATGCATAATGGATCTGGACATATGATCTTCCACCAAATAAACCAACTAGCATCAACTACAAGGAGTAATCAACACTACTAGCAACCTACAGGTACCAATCCCAGGCTATGAGACAAAGATTGGATACAAGAGATGAACTAGGGTTTTAGAGGAGATGGTGCTGGTGAAGATGTTGATGGAGATTGGCCTCCTCCGATGAGAGGAGCATTGGTGATGACGATGGCGATGATTTCCCCCTTCCGGAGGGAAGTGTCCCCGGCAGAACAGCTCCGCCAGAGCCCTAGATTGGTTCCGCCAAGGTTCCGCCTCGTGGCGGCGGAGTCTCGTCCCGAAAGCTTGCTTATGATTTTTTCTTGGACGAAAGACTTCATATAGCAGAAGATAGAGACCGGAGGGCCACTAGGGGGCCCACGAGGCAGGGGGCGCGCCCAGGGGGTAGGGCGCGCTCCCCACCCTCGTGGCCAGGGTGTGGGCCCCCTCTGGTATTTTCTTCGCTCAGTATTTTTTATTATTTCCAAAAATAACTTCCGTGGAGTTTCAGGACTTTTGGAGTTGCGCAGAATAGGTCTCTAATATTTGCTCCTTTTCCAGCCCAGAATTCCAGCTGCCGGCATTCTCCCTCTTTATGTAAACCTAGTAAAATAAGAGAGAATAGGCATAAGTATTGTGACATAATGTGTAATAACAGCCCATAATGCAATAAATATTGATATAAGAGCATGATGCAAAATGGACGTATCACTTTCATTCTCTCTCTATCTTCTGCCGTGGTCGGGCTTTGATTCTTACTCAACTTCCCACCTTGCAACACTGGCAAGAACTCCTTCTTTGACTGTTCCATTTTGAACTTCTTCAAAAAAACTTGTCAAGTTATGTACTCATTGAAGAAACTTATCAAACGTCTTGATCTATCTCTATAGATCTTGATGCTCAATATGTAAGCAGCTTCACCGAGGTCTTTCTTTGGAAAAAACTCCTTTCAAACACTCCTTTATGCTTTCCAGAAAAAATTCTACATCATTTCCGATCAACAATATGTCATACACATATACTTATTAGAAAAGCTGTAGTGCTCCCACTCACTTTCTTGTAAATACAGGCTTCACCGTAAGTCTGTACAAAACTATATGCTTTGATCAACTCATCAAAGCGTATATTCCAACTCTGAGATGCTTGCACCAGTCCATAGATGGATCGCTGGAGCTTGCACATTTTGTTAGCACCTTTAGGATTGACAAAACCCTTTTGGTTGCATCATATACAACTCTTCTTTAAGAAATCCATTAAGGAATGTAGTTTTGACATCCATTTGCCAGATTTCATAAAATGTGGCAATTGCTAACATGATTCGGACAGACTTAAGCATCGGTACGAGTGAGAAGGTCTCATCGTAGTCAACTCCTTGAACTTGTCGAAAACATTTCGCAACAGTCAAGCTTTGTAGACAATAACATTACCGTCAGCGTCAGTCTTCTTCTTGAAGATCCATTTATTCTCTATGGCTTGCCGATCATCAGGCAAGTCAACCAAAGTCCACACTTTGTTCTCATACATGGATCCCATCTCAGATTTCATGGCCTCAAGCCATTTTGCGGGATCTGGGCTCATCATCGCTTCCTCATAGTTCGTAGGTTCGTCATGGTCAAGTAACATGACCTCCAGAACAGGATTACCGTACCACTATGGTGCGAATCTTACTCTGGTTGACCTACGAGGTTCGGTAGTAACTTGATCAGAAGTTTCATGATCATCATCATTAGCTTCCTCACTAATTGGTGTAGGAATCACTGGAACTGATTTCTGTGATGAACCACTTTCCAATAAGGGAGTAGGTACAATTACCTCATCAGGTTCTACTTTCCTCCCACTCACTTCTTTCGAGAGAAATTCCTTCTCTAGAAAGGATCAGCAACGAATATCTTGCCTTCGGATCTGTGATAGAAGGTGTACCCAATAGTCTCCTTTGGGTATCCTATGAAGACACATTTCTCCGATTTGGGTTCGAGCTTATCAGGTTGAAACTTTTTCACATAAGCATCGCAGCCCCAAACTTTAAGAAATGACAACTTGGGTTTCGTGCCAAACCACAGTTCATAAGGTGTCGTCTCAAGGGATTTATACAGTGCCCTATTTAACGTGAATGCAGCCGTCTCTAAAGCATAACCCCAAAACGATAGCGGTAAATCAGTGAGAGACATCATAGATCACACCATATCTAGTAAAGTACGATTACGACATTCAGACACACCATTACGCTGTGGTGTTCCAGGTGGCGTGAGTTGTGAAACAATTCCGCATTGTTTCAAATGAAGACCAAACTCGTAACTCAAATATTCTCCTCCATGATCAGATTGTAGAAACTTTATTTTCTTATTACGATAATTTTCCAGTTCACTCTGAAATTCTTTGAACTTTTCAAATGTTTCAGACTTATGTTTTATCAAGTAGATATGCCCATATCTGCCCAAATCATCTGTGAAGGTCAGAAAATAACGATACCAGCCGCGAGCGTCAACACTCATTGGACCGCATAGATCAGTATGTATTATTTCCAACAAGTTTGTTGCTCGCTCCATTGTTCCGGAGAACGGAGTTTTATGAAGGAAATATGCCCTAGAGGCAATTGTAAAGTTGTTATTTATATTTCCTTATATCATGATAAATGTTTATTATTCATGCTAGAATTGTATTAACCGGAAACTTAGTACATGTGTGAATACATAGACAAAACAGAGTGTCCCTAGTATGCCTCTACTTGACTAGCTCGTTAATCAAAGATGGTTATGTTTCCTCACCATAGACATGTGTTGTCATTTGATAAACGGGATCACATCATTAGAGAATGATGTGATGGACAATACCCATCCGTTAGCTTAGCATTATGATCGTTGAGTTTTATTGCTATTGCTTTCTTCATGACTTATACATGTTCCTCTGACTATGAGATTATGCAACTCCCGAATACCAAAGGAACACCTTGTGTGCTATCAAACGTCACAACGTAACTAGGTGATTATAAAGATGCTCTACAGGTGTCTCCGAAGGTGTTTGTTGGGTTGGCATAGATCGAGATTATGATTTGTCACTCCGTGTATCGGAGAGGTATCTCTGGGCCCTCTCGGTTATGCACATCACTATAAGCCTTGCAAGCAATGTGACTAATGAGTTAGTTGCGGGAGGATGCATTACGGAAAGAGTAAAGAGACTTGCCGGTAACGAGATTGAACTAGGTATTGACATACCGACGATCGAATCTCGGGCAAGTAACAGACCGATGACAAAGGGAACAACATATGTTGTTATGCGGTTTGACCAATAAAGATCTTCGTAGAATATGTAGGAACCAATATGAGCATCCAGGTTCCGCTATTAGTTTTGAACATAGATGAGTCTCGGTCATGTCTACATAGTTCTCGAACCCATAGGGTCCACATGCTTAACGTTCTGTGATGATTTATATGATGAGTTATGTGATTTGATGACCGAAGTTTGTTCGGAGTCCCGGATGAGATCGGGGACATGACGAGGAGTCTCAAAATGGTCGAGACGTAAAGATCGATATATTGGAAGGCTATATTCGGACATCAGAAAGATTCTGATTGATTCGGGTATTTTTCGGAGTACCGGAGAGTTACGGGAATTCGTATTGGGCCTTAATGGGCCATACGGGAAAGGAGAGAAAGGCCTCAAGGGTGGCCGCGCCCCTTCCCCATGGACTGGTCCGAATTGGACTAGGGAAAGGGGGCGCCCCCTTCCTTCCTTCTCCTTCTCCCTTCCCTTTTACCTATTCCATGTGGGAGGTGGAATCCTACTTGGACTAGGGAGTCCTAGTAGGACTCCACACTTTGGGCGCGCCCTATGGGGGCCGGCCTCCTCCTCCCTCCATCCTTTATATACATGGCCAGGGGGCACCCCATAGACACAAAGTTGATCATTGATCTCTTAGTCGTGTGTGGTTCCCTCCTCCACCATAATCCACCTCGGTCATATCGTTGCAATGCTTAGGCGAAGCCCTGCACCGGTAGCTTCATCATCACCGTCATCACGCCGTCGTGCTGACGAAGCCCTCCCTCGACACTCTGTTGGATCGTGAGTTCGTGGGACGTCACCGAGCCGAACGTGTGCAGATCACGGAGGTGCCGTACTTTCGGTACTAGGATCGGTTGATCGTGAAGACATACGACTAAATCAGCCGCGTTGTCATAACGCTTCCACTTACGGTCTACGAGGGTACGTGGACAACACTTTCACCTCTCGTTGTTATGCATCACCATGGTCTTGCGTGTGCGTAGGAATTTTTTTGAAATTACTACGTTCCCCAACATTTTTGTCATCTTGCCCATGAGGCATGATTCGCAAGCATCAAGTGATTCCAAAAGCCCATAACCATGGAGTTTCTTCATGCGCTTTACACCAATATGACCTAAACGGCAGTGCCACAAATAAGTTGCACTATCATTCTTAACTTATATCTTTTGGGTTCAATACTATGAACATATGTATCACTACTATCAAAATTTAGTAAAAATAGACCACTCATCAAGGGTGCATGACCATAAAAGATATTACTCATATAAGTAAACAACCATTATTCTCTGATTTAAATGAATAACCGTCTCGCATCAAACAAGATCCAGATATAATGTTCATGCTCAACACTGGCACCAAATAACAATTGTTTAGGTCTAAAATAAATACCGAAGGTAGATGTAGAGGTAGCGTGCCGACGGCGATCACATCGACTTTGGAACCATTTCCCACGCGCATCGTCACCTCGTCCTTAGCCAATCTTCGCTTAATCTCTAGCCACTGTTTCGAGTTGCAAATATTAGCAACAGAACCAGAATCAAATACCCAGCCGCTACCGCGAGCATTAGTTAAGTACACATCAATAACATGTATATCAAATATACCTTTCACTTTGCCATCCTTCTTCTTCGCCAAATACTTGGGGCAGTTCCACTTCCAGTGACCAGTCCCTTTGTAGTAGAAGCACTCAGTCTCAGGCTTAGGTCCAGACTTGGGCTTCTTCACTTGAGCAACAACTTGTTTGTTGTTCTTCTTGAAGTTCCCCTTCTTCCCTTTGCCCTTTTTCTTGAAACTGGTGGTCCTGTTAACCATGAACACTTGATGCTCCTTCTTGATTTCTACCTCCGCAGCCTTTAGCATCGCGAAGAGCTCGGGAATTGTCTTATCCATCCCTTGCATATTATAGTTCATCACGAAGCTTTTGTAGCTTGGTGGCAGAGATTGAAGAACTCTGTCAATGGCACTATCATCAGGAAGATTAACTCCCGGTTGAGTCAAGTGGTTGTGGTAACCAGACACTCTGAGTATATGTTCACTGACAGAACTATTCTCCTCCATTTTGCAGTTATAGAACTTATTGGAGACTTCATATCTCTCAATCCAGGATTTGCTTGAAATATTAACTTCAACTCCTGGAACATCTCATATGCTCCATGACGTTCAAAACGTCGTTGAAGTCCCAGTTCTAAGCCGTAAAGCATGGCGCACTGAACTATCGAGTAGTCATCAGCTTTGCTCTGCCAGACGTTCATAACATCTGGCGTTGCTCCTGTAGCGGGTGTGGCACCTAGCGGTGCTTCCAGGATGTAATTTCTTCTGTGCAGCAATGAGGATAATCCTCAAGTTATGGACCCAGTCCGTGTAATTGCTACCATCATCTTTCAACTTAGCTTTCTCTAGGAACGCATTAAAATTCAACGGAACAACAGCAGGGGCCATTGATCTACAACAACATAGTCATGCAAAATACTATCAGGTACTAAGTTCATGATAAATTAAAGTTCAATTAATCATATTACTTAAGAACTCCCACTTAGATAGACATCCCTCTAATCATCTAAGTGATCACGTGATCCATATCAACTAAACCATGTCTGATGCGGAGCATCCCATGATCATCCCCATGGACCTACCATCGTCTCATCAAGAGCCAAGAGGACCTATGGCACGAGCATGAGCTAGAGCTCTCGAGAACGAGGTGACTTCCTTCCTTAGTGATATCACATATGATCCACTTGAGACATGGCTACTACCTAAGTCCGATATGCTATGCATGATTAGGTGTCAAGAGGAACCTCTCGAGGATGCACGTGAAGACGGACAAGCCACCAAGTTCATGGATGAAGAGAACCGCCGAAAGGAGAAGAAGACAGCTCCAGGGCCCGGACATCCGGCCCGAGCCCCGGACATACAGCCGCTGGAGACATCAACAATAGCAGCAGCCCAGCCAGCGAAGTACTACAGGGCCCGGACATCCGGCCCTAGCCCCGGACAACCGGCCCTAGCCCCGGACATCCGGCTCATCCCGAAGCCCCGGAAATCCGGCCCTTCACCCAGACATCCGGCCCCGTCTATCCAGAGAGCACGGAACATCTCCTCGCCAGCCCAGACATCCGGCTCCCCCTGAAGGCCCGGACATCCGGCCCGACGCCCGGACATCCGGCTCCGTCTGTCTGCGCACAGTAAAGGGCTGAAGCCCATGTACCTCTTCGCCCCCCTAGACTATATATACTCCATCCCCTTCCTCTTTCTAGGGTTAGCATTGGTTTAGCTCATATGTGAAATAGAGCATTGCTCATCCATACGGATCTACTCCACGAGAGAGACCGCGACCCCTCTACGGAGACGATCCACCTTGGATTCAAGACCTCACGGAGAAGACCCCCATCAAGACCTCCTCACGGAGAAGAGCCGGTTACCCTTTGTAACGTCCTTTGTTGGACTTGGATCTTGTATCTTACCTTTGTGTTCATCGATCTAGCGCATGTGTGATCTATTCTTGTTGGTTGAGTGATTTCTCTCGTGTTCCTCTCGTGTTTCCCTCGTGTTCATCACGTTCTTTGTAGGGATCTGCTCCTTTCGTGAAAGATCGGCCATCTAGGGTTCCACCCTACATCATCTTGGTATCAGAGCCACGTTGATCACGATTTCGGAGCCCCCTCTTTTTGTTTTCTAGCTTGATTTTGTTGTTTTTCGTCCTAATCCGAAAATTGCCCCAAATTGTTTTTTGTGATTTGTTGGTGTGATGAAGTTTTGTTGGATTTGATCCACGGATTTCGTGTGTTGCAGGTAGATCTAGCTTTTCCCCATCTTTTCCCCAAATTCCATCCACAAAATCTTCCGAATTTTGCCCCGGATTTGACCACTCCACACGGTGTTTTCAAGTTCATCCACGGATCCCGAGCCCGGACATCCGGCCCGGCCCGGACATCCGGCCATCAGACCGGACATCCGGCCCCTAACAGCAACTCTTCGATACCCCACTCCGTTTACCGCCTAACTTTCGTCCAATTTTGTTCCAGTGCCCACATACACTTCCGCATACCACCACCACTTCCGCATAGCACCACCATAGCCTTTCCCGCTACCAACTCCGACAATTTTGACCCATTTTGCTTTGAGAATTTGAGTTGTGGTTTCCGTGTCCTATTGTGTTTCGGCTATCTAGGTACGGTTCGGCATCAACATCACCACCGCTCATCTTCGCCAAGGACTACTACGAACGGCTACATCACTTTGGTACCACCTTCACCTTCATATCATCTTGGTATCGTGATATCATCATACTCTCTTGCTTTTGCATTGATAACCCCATAGCCTTACTTTTGCGTAGCTTACCCTTCGAGACTAGCCTTTGAGTATTGCCGGCAACGTGACTTGTGCACATTAGTGTTCATACTTCCCATAGCATACATACCATCATTGTGTTGCATATCTTGGTATCATCTGTTGTGTCACAAAGTTGTCTTCGCATACACAATTGCTATCTTGATCCGTGAAGCATTGCATGAGAAAAGAGCTCAAACAACAAAGAGCCAAACAAGCTTTTAAGCAAAAGAAGAAAGATAAGCAAAGAGCTTATAAGCAAGAACCATAGCATCATACAACATTAATATTGTCATACTCAATCATCTTGGATCAAAAGCGTAGGAACATCATACATATAGCATACTTGGGATAGAAGTTGTTGCATTTTTGCTTAGTAAGTTGTGCACAAGTTCGTATCCACCTATTGTGCAATCGTGCTAGCGTCTCTCTAGTGTTGTGCAACAAGAGCATCTTGGTGGATTCCACATTTTGGCTCATCCTTGGTTGCCCAACCCCACTTATCTATTTGCGTGTGTGTTTCCGTGTACCATATCTTGCTATTGGTCTACTTGTTGCATTTGCAAATTTGTGAATCCTTTCCAACATTATTGAGTCTCGCTTACAATTGCATCAAATTTTGTGCCACCATCCTAACCAAGCTCCACCATAAGCTTTTACTTGTGTAGGTGTGAGAACCGACAAGAATTGGTACCAATTGTGCTATTTCATTGCTACACATTGGATTGATCTTTGATCCATTTTCAACATCGGTCAAGGTACATTTGGTATTGGTTCTTCTTTTTCTCCCACTCACATATCTTTGTTTGGAATGATGGATAGGCCAAGTACTTCTACCAACCCACTCTTCTTGGAGCAAGACGACGACATGTCATCCTACGTCACCAAGACTCAACTATTTGGTGCACACCGAGCTTTGCATCAAGAACAACTTGCTTTGGGCGACCGCATCGACAATCTCGCCACCGACCTACGACAATCCGAGCAACGTACAAGAGACTACTTCGACACATCCATGAGTTCCCTCAAAGAAGATATCCGAACCATGATGGTCCGCTCTTCTACAACTTCGTCCTCGTCAAGACGGAGCCGCTCAAGTCGACACTCCGACGACACTTTCTCCGGTTCAAGTACACCGACATCCAACACTCTTCGTCGTGCTGCGCGTCAAGACCGTCAAGCTCACCGCAATCCTCTACACGACACCGACTCTCAAGAGCATCGACATCGTCAAAACCAAGCTGCTTTCGCACAAGCACAAGAACGGCAACGCCAACGACAACAAGAACAAGAGGAGCGAGCGCGACAAAATCAAGATGCACAAGACGCCGAGGCGCAACGTCAAGAACAACAACTACGTGAAGCTCAAGCACTTGAGGCGCAACGTGACCTTCAAGATTCAAGTCGTGCTGTAGCCAATCGAGGCTGACAAGCAAGACTACATCAAGAAGCACTTCGCGACGAAGCCCAAGAAAGGATTTACCAAGCACGTGTGCATCGACAAGCTCCTCGTCAAGATCGACAAGCTCCTCGCCAAGAGTAACATGAGGAATACAACCGTCCTCACCAAGAGCAACATGAGGTCGACAACCCTCCTCGCCAAGAGCAACATGAGGAAGACAACCCTCCTCGCCAAGAGCAACATGAGATTGCCAATCCTCACCGACATGGGCGTCATCATCCCCGAACCCAACACAATGAAGAGCAACGATATGGCAGGCTAAAGTTCACCATGCCCAAGTTTACCGGAAGCAATGACCCCGAAGAGTACATATCATGGGCATTGAAGGTTGACAAAATCTTCCGCTTGCACAACTACGAAGAAGAGAAGAAGATCACAATGGCATCCCTTGAATTCTAAGACTACGTCCTCATTTGGTGGGAACAAGTCATTGAGCGCCGAGCGACAAGAGGTGAACCACCCATCACCACTTGGGCACAAATGAAGGATGTCATGAGAGCACGATTCGTGCCAAACTACTACAACCGCGACCTCTTCAAGAAACTCCAACAACTCAAGCAAGGAACCAAGAGCGTTGAAGAGTACTACAAGGAAATGGAGATTGCCATGATACGAGCCAATGTCAAAGAAGATGATGAGCAAACTATGGCATGTTTCTTGAATGGACTCAATCACCCTATCAAGAAGATTGCCGACTTCCAACCATACTCGAACCTCATCGAGCTAGTGCACCAAGCTACCAAAGCGGAATGGCAAGTACAAGACGACTTCAAGTATGCCAAGTTCTCATCCAAGTCCTATGGCCTCTCCAACATCAAGCTTCGATGACTCCAACACCTTCGACGAAGCCATCTACAAGCAACGGCAACAAGTCAAGTTACGAGAAAACTTCGACAAGCTCAAGTCGTCCTCCTACTACAAGCAACTTCAAGCCGAAAGCATCATCATCATCTACTCCAACCGATGAGACCATCAAGACAAGTTCCATCAAATGTTTCACATGCGGAGGCCGAGGCCACAAGTCCTTCGAGTGCACAAACAAGTGCACCATGATCCTCAACAACGACGGAACCTACGACTCCATGAGTGAAGGAGAAATGGAAGCCCTTGAGCAAGTGGCCATGCACCGACAAGTGAACAATGAAGAAGAAGATGATCATATCTTTTGTGACGAAGACTCAAGTCCCGCTCTTGTTGTCTCCAAGGTCTTGACTCTTAAACATCACTAAGACGAAGATCAAAGATGCCATATCTTCCACACAAAGGCCGGCATCAATGGACGGTCCGTCAAGGTCATCATCGATGGAGGGAGTTGCCATAACTTGGCAAGTGAAGAACTATGCTCCAAACTCCAATTGGTCAAGATGAAACACCCGCACCCCTACAAGGTTCAATGGCTAAGCGACACCGGCACCATCCAAGTCGAGCATAGGGTACAAATCTCTTTCAAGATTGGCGCCTATGAAGACACTTTGGAGTGTGATGTCCTTCCGATGACCGTGTGCCACCTCCTTCTTGGACGGCCATGGCAATTTGACCGAGGTGTCATTCACAATGGGCGTACAAATCACTATAGCTTCAAGATGAAAGGGAAAGAGTTTGTGCTACGTCCTATGTCTCCAAGCCAAGTGCTTGCCGACAAGCAAAACACCCATCGTGGAGAGAATAGTTAGAGAGCGAACCACCAAAAAGAGAGTGAGCGCCACAAGCCCAAATTGAGTGCCTCCACGATGAGCGACAAGAAAAACTTAGTCCTATTTGCCACCAAACGTGAGATGAGAGAAGTGTGTGAGAACCCATCAAGTGTCTTACACTATGTCCTATTGTGCAAGGACGAGGCACCAAAAAACTAACAACTCTCACGATCTACCTTTGGTGTTATCTTCTTTATTGCAGGAATTCCAAGATGTTTTCCCCGATGAGCTACCTCCGGGTCTACCTCCACTACGAGGCATTGAGCACCGAATCGATCTCAACAAAGCTCCCTACCGTGTCAACCCCGAAGAAAACAAAGAAACACAAAGGCAAGTAAAGCATCTCATAGATCATGGACATGTGCGTGAAAGTTTGAGTCATTGTGCCGTACCGGTCATTCTTGTGCCAAAATGAGACGGTAGTTTTCGCATGTGTTCCGATTGTAGACCTATCAATGCTATCACCGTTCGCTATAGGTACCCCATTCCACGCCTTGATGATATGCTTGATGAACTTAGCGGTGCCACTATCTTTTCCAAAATTGATCTTAAAAGTGGCTACTATCAAATCCGCATACAAGAGGGTGATGAATGGAAAACCACTTTCATAACAAAGTTTGGTCTATATGAATGGCTAGTCATGCCTATGGGTTTATCAGAAGCACCCGGTACTTTCATGCGTCTTATGCATTACGTGTTTCGCCCTTACATGGGTGAATTTGTTGTTGTCTACTTTGATGATATCCTTGTGTTTAGCAAATCTCTCAAAGAGCATGTCACCCACCTTCGCACCATGCTACAAACTCTTCGAAAAGAGCAACTTTATGCTAATATGGAAAAATTCCTATTTGGTGTTGATAAGCTTGTTTTCTTGGGTTTCGTAGTATCTTCTAAGGGTGTTCATGTTGATGAATCTAAGAACAATTCTATTAAAACTTGGCCCCAACCAACCAATTTGCAACAAGTGCGTAGTTTTCTTGGTTTAGCTGGTTTCTACCGTAGATTTGTGAAGGATTTTAGCACCATTGCTTCACCTTTGCATGCTTTGAGTAAGAAAAATGCACCGTTTGTTTGGGGAACATCCCAAGATATCACTTTCAATGAGCTTAAGAATTTGCTTACTCATGCTCCCGTGCTTGCATTACCCAACTTTCACAAACCTTTCGAAATTCATTGCGATGCTAGTGGTAATGGCATAGGAGGTGTGTTAACACAAGAGAAGCGCCCAATTGCTTATTTTAGTGAGAAACTTTCCGGAGCGCAACTAAATTACCCCATCTATGACAGAGAGCTATATGCTTTAGTGCGAGTTTTGCATGAATGGGAACATTACCTACGCCCTCATGAGTTCATCATCCATACCGACCACGAAACGCTTAAATATCTTAAGGGTCAAACTAAGTTGAACAAGCGTCATGCTAAGTGGAGTGAATTTATTGAGTCTTTTCCTTATGTCATCAAGTATATTAAAGGTAAGGAAAATGTTGTGGCGGATGCACTTTCCCGTATATGCATGCTTGTTACTCAACTTGAGTTAAATGTCATTGGTTTTGAGCACATATAAGACTTGTATGAGCATGATCCTACATTTGCTATTCCTTATGCCAAGTGTTTGACGCATACTTCTTGGGATCGATACTACATCAAAGATGGATATCTTATGAGAGCTAACAAACTTTGCATCCCCGAGTCCTCTCTTCGCTTGTTGCTTTTGCAGGAATCTCATGGAGGCGGACTCATGGGACACTTTGGACGCGACAAGACATTTGCTACGCTCTCCAAGAACTACTTTTGGCCCAAGATGTTTTGCGACGTCAATCGCTTCACCAACCGATGCTCTACATGTCGCAAAGCTAAGTCTAAAGCCCAATCTCATGGCCTCTATATGCCACTTCCAATTCCATATCACCCATGGGAAGATATTAGCATGGATTTTGTGCTTGGTTTGCCTAGAACTCGAAATGGCAAGGATTCCGTTTTTGTTGTTGTGGACCGATTCTCCAAAATGGCACATTTCATTCCTTGCAACAAGATAGACGATGCTTCACATCTTGCAAATTTGTTTTGTAGGGAAATCTTGCGCCTTCATGGAGTGCCAGAGACAATTGTCTCGGACCGCGACGTCAAGTTCTTGAGTTACTTTTGGAAGACCTTGTGCGCCAAGCTCAGAATCAAGCTTTTGTTCTCTTCGGCATACCATCCACAAACCGACGGCAAAACGGAGGTGACGAACCGCACGCTCTCCACTCTACTACGCGTGTTGATAAAGAAGAACATCAAGGAGTGGGAGGAGTGCCTACCTATCACCGAGTATGCCTACAATCATGCAAGACATTCGACTACCGGCAAGTCCCCCTTCGAGGTCGTCTATGGCTTCAACCCATTGTCACCATTGGACATTCTACCTCTACCACTACAAGAGTGAACAAACATGGACGCGAGTGCCCGAGTCAACTTCCTCAAGAAGATGCATGAAAATACAAGGAACACCATCGAGCGCCAAGTACAACGACTCGCGACCAAGCTCAACGTCAACAAGCAACCCATGATGTTCAATGTTGGAGATCTTGTGTGGCTACACCTTTGCAAGGATCGCTTCCCCAAGGAAAGCAAGTCCAAGCTACTAACCCGAGCGGATGGACCCTTCAAGGTGATTGCACGCTACAACAACAACGCATACAAGATCGACATCCCACGCAAGTACTCCGTGAGCGATGTCTTCAACATCAAAGATCTCTCCCCGTACCATGGTGATGAGGATTTCGATCCGAAGTCGGATCTTTCCCAAGGGAGGGGAGATGATGCGGAGCATCCCATGATCATCCCCATGGACCTACCATCGTCTCATCAAGAGCCAAGAGGACCTATGACACGAGCACGAGCTAGAGCTCTCGAGAACGAGGTGACTTCCTTCCTTAGTGATATCACATATGGTCCACTCGAGACATGGCTACTACCTAAGCCTGATATGCTATGCATGATTAGGTGTCAAGAGGAACCTCCCGGGGATGCACGTGAAGACGGACAAGCCACCAAGTTCATGGATGAAGAGAACCGCCGGAAGGAGAAGAAGACAGCTCTAGGGCCCAGACATCCGGCCTCAGCCCCGGACATCCGGCCGCTGGAGACATCAACAATAGCAGCAGCCCAGCCAGCGAAGTACTACACGGCCCAGACATCCGGCCCCAGCCCCGGACATCCAGCTCGTCCCGAAGCCCCGGAAATCCGGCCCTTCACCCAGACATCCGGCCCCGTCTATCCAGAGAGCACAGAACATCTCCTCGCCAGCCCGGATATCCGGCCCCCAGCCCGGACATCCGGCTCCCCCTGAAGGCCCGGACATCCGGCCCGACGCCCGGACATCTGGCTCCGTCTGTCTGCGCACAGTAAAGGGCCGAAGCCCATGTACCTCTTCGCCCCCTAGACTATATATACTCCATCCCCTTCCTCTTTCTAGGGTTAGCATTGGTTTAGATCATATGTGAGATAGAGCATTGCTCATCCATATGGATCTACTCCACGAGAGAGACCGCGGCCCCTCTACGGAGATGATCCACCTTGGATTCAAGACCTCCTCACGGAGAAGACCCCCATCAAGACCTCCTCACGGAGAAGAACCGGTTACCCTTTGTATCGTCCTTTGTTGGACTTGGATCTTGTATCTTACCTTTGTGTTCATCGATCTAGCGCATGTGTGATCTATTCTTGTTGGTTGAGTGATTTCTCTCGTGTTCCTCTCGTGTTTCCCCTCGTGTTCATCACGTTCTTCATAGGGATCCGCTCCTTTCGTGAAAGGTTGGCCATCTAGGGTTCCACCCTACATCAATGTCCGATCATCAGGTGAGATGGAGTAGTTTTCAATGGTGAGCATCACTATGTTGATCATATCTACTATATGATTCACGCTCGACCTTTCGGTCTCAGAGTTCCGAGGCCATATCTGCATACGCTAGGCTCGTCAAGTTTAACTCGAGTATTCTGCATGTGCAAAACTAGCTTGCACTCGTTGGATGTGAACGTAGAGCTTATCACACCCGATCATCACGTGGTGTCTCGGCACGACGAACTCTTGCAATGGTGCATACTCGGGGAGAACACGTGTACCTTGAAATTTAGTGAGAGATCATCTTATAATGCTATCGCCGAACTAAGCAAAATAAGATGCATAAAGGATAAACATCACATGCAATCAATATAAGTGATATGATATGGCATCATCATCTTGTGCCTTTGATCTCCATCTCCAAAGCACCGTCATGATCACCATCGTCACCGGTGCGTCACCTTGATCTCCATCGTAGCATCATTGTCATCCCGCCAACTATTGCTTCTACGACTATCGCTACCGCTTAGTGATAAAGTAAAAACAATTACAAGGCGATTGCATTGCATACAATAAAGCGACAACCATATGGCTCCTGCCAGTTGCCGATAACTCTGTTACAAAACATGATCATCTCATACAATAAAATTTAGCATCATGTCTTGACCATGTCACATCACAACATGCCCTGCAAAAACAAGTTAGACGTCCTCTACTTTGTTGTTGCAAGTTTTACGTGGCTGCTACGGGCTGAGCAAGAACCGTTCTTACCTACGCATAAAAAACCACAATGATTTTTCTTCAAGTGTGCTATTTTAACCTTCAACAAGGACCGGGTGTAGTCACACTCGATTCAACTAAAGTTGGAGAAACTGACACCTGCCAGCCACCTGTGTGCAAAGCACGTCGGTAGAACCAGTCTTGCATAAGCGTGCGCGTAATGTCAGTCCGGGCCGCTTCATCCAACAATACCGCTGAATCAAAGTATGACAAGCTGGTAAGCAGTATGACTATTATCGCCCACAACTCCTTGTGTTCTACTCGTGCATATAACATCTACGTAGAGACCTGGCTCGGATGCCACTGTTGGGGAATGCAGTAACTTAAAAAAATCCTATGCACATGCAAGATCCATCTAGGTGATGCATAGCAACAAGAAGGGAGAGAGTTGTCCATGTACCCTCATAGACCGTAAGCGGAAGCGTCATGACAACGCGGTTGATGTAGTCGTACGTCTTCACGATCCGACCGATCCTAGCACCGAAGATACGGCACCTCCGCGATCTGCACACGTTCAGCTCGGTGATGTCCCACAAACTCTAGATCCAGCTGAGGTCGAGGGAGAGTTTCGTCAGCACGATGGCATGGTGATGGTGATGATGAAGCTATCGGCGCAAGGCTTCGCCTAAGCAATGCAACGATATGACCGAGGTGGAAATCTGTGGAGGGGGCACCGCACACGGCTAAACAATCAACTTGTGCGTCTATGGGGTGCCCCCTCCCCCGTATATGAAGGAGTGGAGGAGGGGAGGGCCGGTCCTCTCATGGCGCGCCCAAGGGGGGAGTCCTACTCCCGGTGGGAGTAGGATTCCCCCCTTCCCTAGTTGGAGTAGGAGAAGAAGGAAGGGGGAGAAGGAGAGAAGGAAAGGGGGGTCGGCCCCCATCCAAATTTGGATTGGGCTTGGGGGACGCGCCCCCACCTTGGCCGCCTCCTCCTCTCTCCCACTAAGGCCCATTAAGGCCCAATGACTCCCCGGGGGGTTCCGGTAACCCCCCGGTACTCCCGTAAATGCCCGAACTCACCCGGAACCATTCCGATGTCCAAACATAGCCTTCCAATATATCGATCTTTATGTCTCGACCATTTCGAGACTCCTCGTCATGTCCGTGATCACATCCGGGACTATGAACAACCTTCGGTACATCAAAACACATAAACTCATAATACCAATCGTCATCGAACGTTAAGCGTGCGGACCCTACGGGTTCAAGAACTATGTAGACATGACTAAGACTCATCTCCGGTCAATAACCAATAGCGGAACCTGGATGCTCATATTGGTTCCTACATATTCTACGAAGATCTTTATCGGTCAAACCGCATAACAACATATGTTGTTCCCTTTGTCATCGGTATGTTACTTGCCCGAGATTCGATCGTCGGTATCTCAATACCTAGTTCAATCTTGTTACCGGCAAGTCTCTTTACTCGTTCCGTAATGCATCATCATGTAACTAACCCATTAGTCACATTGCTTGTAAGGCTTATAGTGATGTGCATTACCGAGAGGGCCCAGAGATACCTGTCCGATACATGGAGTGACAAATCATAATCTCGAACTATGCCAACCCAACAAACACCTTCGGAGACACCTGTAGAGCATCTTTATAATCACCCAGTTACGTTGTGACGTTTGATAGCACACAAGATGTTCCTCCGGTATTCGGGAGTTGCATAATCTCATAGTCAGAGGAACATGTATAAGTCATGAAGAAAGCAATGGCAATAAAACTCAATGATCATAATGCTAAGCTAACGGATGGGTCTTGTCCATCACATCATTCTCTAATGATGTGATCCCGCTCATCAAATGACAACACATGTGTATGGTCAGGAAACATAACCATCTTTGATTAACGAGCTAGTCAAGTAGAGGCATAATAGGGACATTCTGTTTTGTCTATGTATTCACACATGTACTAAGTTTCCGGTTAATACAATTCTAGCATGAATAATAAACATTTATCATGATATAAGGAAATATAAATAACAACTTTATTATTTCCTCTAGGGCATATTTCCTTTAGTATTTTCTTTCAAATATAATTTGGCCAAAAAGTATTTTCTAAATCAGGTTTTCCAAAAAACCCTGAGTTAAAGCCTGAATTACAAGTAGTTAATTTGGGATGTGAAAAATCTTTCAAAACTTATATTTCAATCCTATTAGATATAGGACTCCCTAAAACCACAAAAATATTATTTTAAAAGTTATTTTGCTATTTTTATCTAAAGACCTTTTCATAAGGCCAGAAATGGTCTTTAATAGGTTAAAATTATTTTAAATGTTTCAAAAATATTTGAGAAAATTTAGGGAGACTCAGTGGACATATATTGTCCATATATATGAGTCTCAACACATGGTCATTTTCAAAATATTGGACAAAACCCTCCAAAACCATTTCTGTTCATTTCAAGTATTTGAAATATTTCTATAAGAAATATTTTCAAATAAATCCAGGAAAATTCTATCAAGTCACATATGCATAATGTGATGATCTTGCAAAGTTTCATCTCAATCAAAATCATTTTGGTTCACAAAAGTGCCCCAAAACCCACTCTGTCCATAACTAAACTTGAACGACTCTACATTGCCAACTTTCTCCTTTTGACTCCAATTTTTCTGGACGTGCTCAAAACCTCAAATGATGACACTACACCAAGTGGTGCATCAAGGAGAAAAGATTTTCATTACTAAATCTTGGAAAACCCATTTCTGTTGATTCCTAGGGTTTGCCAAAGTTACATTGGCAATTTTCTCCAAATGGACTCAAACTTGGTGATCCACCTCAACTCTATATTCCATTTGATCCTGTTAATTCTAATGTCAAGTGGAATTAATTTGCTTGCTCAAAACTTTATCAAACTCCTTCTGCCATTTTTCCAAAATCATCATTTGACCCCTTCAACTATTCTCCTTGAGTTCAAATTTTTACCAGGGCTTCTCCTAGTCCTACTCTACCTCCAGTAACAATGGCAAGTTCACAGCTCCATTATTGGGGGGTGAAAACCTCTCCTTCTCTCTCTGGACAGCCTCTTTCTCTCTCTCTCAACCTCTCTCCTCTCCTAGTGGCTCTCCAGAGCATCCAATGCCCCTTCCCACTTCTTTACTTCTCCCAAGCACTACCAGACATGAGTGGGCACGCCCCTGCCCCTTAAACAATGCTAGGGCACGCCAAACGCATGCTCCAGAGCGTGCTATAGTGCCCTAAGGCACTGTAGCCTCCCTCTGCCCGACACCTCCAACCACCTCGGCTCTCCCCCGCGTGCCAGCAGGACCACCTCGACGTCCGCAACATGCTACACCCATGTACCCCTCCTCTTTCCTCCTCCTGCTGCCTTCCTTCGCACGTGCGCCGGCTGCCCGAGAGCTCCAATGGACGAGCTCACACGCGCGATGCATCTGGCCCTCCCCGCTCTCTCTCTCTTCCTTCCCCTGGTCCTAGACCTCCTCCACTAATGCCCCTGACACGCCCACATGAGCCCCTATGACCTGCAGCGACGGCAACAGCCTCGCCGGCGCACTAGACCACGGTGAGCCACGGGCCGGCTATATAAAGCCGCCCCAGGCCCCCCTATGGGTCCCCTTCCCTCTCTCTCCCTCCCAGCAACCCCCTGGACCAACCCACTCACCTCCTTGTGCCCTCCATAGCCCTCCATGGCCAGAGAGCCGCCGCCAGCACCGGGTTAAATTCGTGACGCCCGAGCCCCGTCCCCTCCACCTATGCGTCTTAATGCATCTCCACCGACCCCCTAAATCTCCCTCGCACTTCGGTTACTCCTCCCGATGGTCGTAGTGCCATGCCCCCATCACCGCTGGCCTCGTTCATCGCGGCCAACACACAGCTCAACCCGTTGCCCCAGGCGACCGTGGCACCCACGGTTGGACGCGACCGGGTCCCCTGAGCACGCCGGTGGGAAGAGCATCGCCGGAGACGGCCTGTAGCGCCGGCAGCCAGCATCAAGCGCCTCCTCTGTCTCCCGTCGCGCCCGCGTGGGAGGTGGAGGACGAACCTGCCAGCAGGCCCCGCCTGTCGGCCGGGCAGCGTGGCTGAGCCACTTACGGGAGGGCCCCGCCTCGTTTAAGTGGAGACGGGCTCTGCCGGCTGCCGCCTTCGCTCACGGAAGGCGTATTCATGTGAATATGCCTCTTGCGTCGACAGCCTGTGCGTGCCGTGCAGTTGGGCCGGCCCACTGGCTATCTCTCGCCCAGTGCTCTGGATAAGTGTAATGCCTTATTCTCTTTTCTTTTTCCAGATAACTTGTAAAATCCATAGATAAATCATCCTAACTCCAAATTTGATGAACCAAATTTCTAGTGACTCTATAAATCATGCTCTACCTCATGGAGGACCTTGCACATTTTTCAGAGAACATTTCTTCACACATATTTCACAAGACCCTATTTCCCTATTTCTGTGATGGATTAGAAAATCACAGAGAGCTCATCTTTGATCCAAATGCCATGGTTCCATTTCTAGATGCTTCTAAGTTCATAGCTTAGTTTATGAAAAAAAATCCTTATGCTTTCTGCGCAACACCAAATATTGGTCCATTTCTTCATGTATGGCCAACATTGAAAATTCCTAAGAAAATCATTTGAACTCCAAATCCAGTGAAACCAACTCCTAGGTGCTTTTAAAATCATTCCTGTGAAATGGGTGCCTTTGATCATTTTTTAAAATAATTCTTCTGTACACTTTTTGCAAATCCATAAATCCCTTGATTCCAACATATTGAAATATTCAGAAATATCCATTGATCAAATCCCAATGAAATCACTTTGTTCATTTCTCATACGACCAAAGGTATCCTAGAAAAGTAAAATTCATATTTTTAGAGCACTTTTATTTTTACCTTGTTGTATTACATATTATGATTGTTTCTGACGTTAGTTGACGAACTAGATGGAGTACTTGGAGAAGGACCAGAAGACTTGAAGACTCTGATAACCAGGCAAGCAGCCCTTTGACCATGTCTATGCATGTCACATAGCACCATATCGTTGTTGCATCGGAATCATGATGAGGTGGTAACCACTTTGATGGGTTGCCTCTGTTACTTCCTTGTTGATACTTGCATTGTGCATGACCCTACTTTCCTCTGAGGGTTATGCAGGTGGGAGTAGATTGGATGCTAAAGTAGTTGCTACGCAAAAAGGGATGGGTGTATGCATGGTGATGGAGACAAAAATATTTTTCAAAGACTTTTCAAAAAACCCATCGGGTGCCACTAATGCCCAAGAGAGATGTTGAGCTAAGTAACCACTTGATGACGAACTGGTGTACCGAGGCAAGTGAGTGTGTTGTTTTTCAAAACGAATTGGTTTAAGTTGCGATCGTTACTCCAACCTTACATGCGCAACCACTCTACCCTTATATGTGAAAGGGCATTATTGATTACCTAGTCCACGCTAGCATCAAGGATGCATTACTAGTGACGGGAGTGGCGTGGTCACTCTCGGGACGGGGTCGTGACAGGTAGGGCAGCCATGACTGTTTTCACAGGGCACCGGACACACCGCTGGTACCCCCGTGCTTGTGCTATGTGTTGAATATGGGAGCATGGCTCCACCAAATTAAACATGTGAGCACGATTGTGGCACGGGGGGTTGATATCAATCGAATGGATTCCATGTTGGTGGCGTCTAGGGAAAGGTAGTGATCGGGTGCTTACCCCGGGTACTTGAGGTACCGCAGGTCGTGGATGACACAAAGGCTTCCCGGATCTTGTGGGTAAAGTGTGCAACCTCTGTGGAGTATAAAACTATTCGAATAGCCATTTCCATGGTCAAGGATAGTTGGGTAATCACTCTTGGGCTGCGTCCACATGTTTACGAAACCCGGTGAGTGTGTATGGATGACTGGAAAGAATTACTTGGGTCAAGTCAAAAGACTTGACATGTTGATTAAACTGGAGTTGTTCCAAACTCTATTTCCATTGATATCTGTAACCTGTCTTCAGGGTTACATAAATTCCTATGATGCATGCTTTACAAGTTGTTGAACATGTCAGAACACTCAAAACTAGCTTTCTACAAAAAGTTATCTATATCATGCATTGTTGTTGTTGGAGATATGCCCTAGAGGCAATCATGTATGATGATATTTCCTATGTGTTTATGAATAAAGATAGTCCTTGGACATTATCAATGATGTGTATCAGCAAGTACGTGACTTGTTTGTGGGACTATGCATTGTATGATGACTGTCCTAAAAGGTCCCTAGTCGAAAGGGTTGTGTGGACGCGCAGCCAACTAGACTAGCATATGACACGGTCGATGGCTTGGTCTCACTAGCCATGGAGCATTTGATGCTAACCGGATAATATGGACTTGGAAGGATCTGGTCGGATTCGACGTAGTCAGATCCGAGTCGAGATAAGGTCCGAGTCGGACAGACCCAACTATGAGACGCAGCGATATGTCATCTGTGAGTCTCTAGTACAACATACGTTCTATGTCCTAAGACCTGAGCTGGCACATGTACTCGGGATGGTGACAGACATGCTTTGGGCCGACCAAATGCTACTCCGTGACTGGGTTGTTACAAAGGTAGGTTTCGGGCTTGTCCAGACCCATGCTGCGAGACATGGTCGAGCAAGATGGGATTTGCCCCTCCGACCATGAGAGATATACTATGGGCCCCTCGTGTGATCCGACCAGGATAAGCATGGCCATGCGACAAGGATTATGAGATAATCTGGTTTGTGGTCAGCATCACTGCAACGAGAAAGAGGTAGGGCTAGCACAAGGATGACAGACTCGCCTTAAGCCTGACAACATATATCATGTGACAAAAGGAATGGAAGTGTGATGTACAGGTTTGCCTAACCAGCTTCATAGTCTGCTTGGTGTTCGGTATGCCTTGCTAGGCCGCTACCAACCGTGCAGTTCGGAGGTGATCCCAACTGCGACGAAGCCGGCTTGAACCTAAGGGGTCGCGCGCTTAAGGGAAGGAACCTACGAGGTCGGATCCGAGGACACTGGTCGGATGTGATCCGAGCTGTATTCGGATTGTGGCCGAGTAGACTTGTGGGCTTTAGGGTCCGTGCGAGGCCCAAGTGTTGAGCCCGCGACAAACGCCTATATAAAGTGGAGGTGCCGCACACTCAGGGGATTGATCGCTTCGGTGTTGTCACTAGGGTTTGCATGTTCTGCGAATAAACACCTCCACTCGCTGCCGGTTGTGTGATCGGACCTAGCAGTCTGCCGCACGACGTTCCTCCTGCACGCACGGATACCGTTAGAGGCGGTGCACTTGCACCGCTCCGGCGAACCTGTACGAGGGATCCGACGGCCGGCTGTTCATGGGAGAACGGACGAGGAGGAGACGAACCATGCGGACGCGCTGCCCCAACTCTTCTTTCGCTGCACGGCACTGCGCGTCTAGTGGTAACGAGCTGTGATCCATCTTCCGTAGCATGTTCATGGTTGTTCTGCGCGTAGGAAATTTTAATTTGCAGTCAACGCACCCTACCGTAGAACCCAACAGTGGTATCAGAGCCTCTGCTATAGGATTTGGTTTCAGATCGTAGCATATTAGATATGTGGAGGCGGCAGATGAGATCTGTCATTGTTTATGAGATTGGCTATGTGCACGGTTGATGAGATCAACTGCACACGGGGATCGATGAGGCTATGTTTTCTGTCAATCGGGATCGATGAGGTCGTGACACGATCTACCCCTACCGGTCGGTTATCCGCCATCGGGGTTAACAGTGAAACGTAAATCCGAATCGGATTCGCGATGATCGATGAGATCGGTCAAATCAGAGAATACGTATCGGGACCGCCGTGTGCGTAGCGCCTTGTATTTCGTACACGATCACTCAAACCGGTAGAATGCGATTCTATGTGTAACTTTGTTTTGCAGGTTTGATGTGAATAGTATGGCTCATGTGTATGTGATTCATGTGTGTAATTTATACATGGCCTGCGTGTCATGTTTGTCAGCCGGCAGGAGCCAAAGTGCTGTCATTATATTGTATAACCACCTGCGTGTCGACTTGTGATTCTATGTAAAATTCATTACTAGTTGTAGTAGTTGGATAATAGAGATCAGATTGGCGGCTTGGCGCCCCGGTGTGACAAACAAGATGGAGTTTCTAGATGGTCATCGGAGTTGGAGCCGACCTGGAAGAACATCCATGAAGGAGCCATACTATTTCACAGTATGTGTTTATTTGTGATTGTTATGCTTCTTTGTTTCTATGCTTTTTAGAATGGTAGAAAGATCCCTCGTTAATATCAAGCGAATAGCCATCCCCGATGTTGCACCTTCGCACGTCAAGTACGTCTAGTAGTGGGCTCATAAAATTGGGGTGCTGCTAGGTGTCCTTGAACTGAAGGGTTTGTGTCGGACACGGACATGCACTGCATCAGGTTAACTTGAGAAGGCTATCAAAACGGTTTTGGGCCTTGTGGCAAAGAAGGTTGGGGGCCGGGGTATGATATACCTTCTCGACCGACAGGAGTCGTATAGAGATACGATTAGCAAGGAGTTGCTTGCCGGATAGGCATGTTGTCTAGCAGTGATGCTAAAGCTCACTAGTCGCATGTGCTAGTCGGATCCTGAATCACTGAGAGTTTGCGGAGGGATGCCAGCTTCAGTGGGAGTATTTCTGTTTAGGCATGAATTACTCTACATAAACACATTGCTTGGTGATTGCATATTTTCTGTTGTAGATCAATGGCACCACCTGCTCAACCCAACTTTGCATTGAAATCAATTCTAGAAAAGGATAAACTGAATGGAACAAACTTTACCACCTGGTATAGAAATCTGAGAATTGTTCTCAAGCATTATAAAAAGGAACATGTTCTAGAGGATCCACCTCCAGAGGAACCTGTCGATAATGCTAATTCCACAACTAAGAATGCCTACTAGAAACTCGTTGATGAATCAACGGAGATCAGCTGTCTGAGGCTGGCTTGTCTGGAGTCCGATTTGCAACAGCATTTCAAAAATGTTGAGGCTTACGATATGATCGAGAGTCTCAAGAGCATGTTTCAGACACAGGCTATGACCGAAAGGTTCAACGTCTAGCGATCCTTGATGGATTGCAAGCTGAAGGAAGGTGATCCACTGAGCCCACATGTGATCAAGATGATCGGATATGTGCAAGCTTTGGATCGGTTGGGCTTCCCGCTCTTGGATGAGCTGGCTACTGATGCAGTTCTGGGTTCTCTTCCGCCCAGCTATGGGACGTTCATCTCGAACTATCATATGCATGGCATGGATAAGAAGCTCACTGAATTTCATGGGATTCTCAAAGTGGCAGAGCAGGATATTAAGAAAGGTGTGCATCAAGTGTTGATGGTGCAGAAATTGACTAAGTTCAAGGAGAGTTGATCCAAGAAAAAGTCTAAGGCAAAGGGCAGGGAGACGGTAACCTCCGCCGCTGCGCCGAAGTCTGGACCGGACTCGAAGACCATTTGCTATCATTGCAAGGAGACCGGTCACTGGAAGAGGAACTATAGCAAGTGGCTTGCAGAGCATGGCAAAAAGGCCAGGAATGCTGCTTCAGGCAAAGGTACACTTGTTGCATATGTTATAGACATTTACCTTGCTGACATACCTAGTAGCTCTTGGGTATTTGATACTGGATCGGTTGTTCATATTTGCAACTCGATGCAGGGGCTGGTAAGAACTAGGCGTGTGGCACAAGGGAAGATTGACATCAGGGTCAACAACAAAGCAAGAGTTGCTGCGATGGAGGTTGGCACGATGCAGCTCCAACTTCCTTTTGGATTTATTTCGGAATTGAATAATTGTTATTACATTCCTGCACTTAGTCGGAACATTATTTCTGCCTCACGTTTGATGAGTCAGGGTTATGAATTCAATTTGAAGGACAATGGTTGTTCGTTTTATTTGAATGGTATGTTCCACAGCTATGCACCCATTGTTGATGGGTTATTTATATTGAATCTGGAATAGGAACCGGTCTATAACATGAATGTCAAGAGGCATAAGCCTAATGACATAAATCCGACATACTTCTGGCATTGCCGGCTTGGACACATTAGTCTGAAACGCATGAAGAAGCTCCATGATGATGGGCTCCTAACTCCGTCCGACTTTGGGTTGTTCGAGACATGTGAATCATGCTTGCTCGGCAAGATGACTAAGTCTCCTTTCGCAAAGAGTTACGAGAGGGTGTTCGAGTTGTTGGAGCTTATACACAGTGATGTGTGTGGTCTAATGAGCACAACCGCCAGAGGTGGCTATCAGTACTTTGTGACTTTTACCGACGACTTGAGTAGATATGGATATATCTATTTCATGAGGCACAAATCAGAAACTTTTGAAAAGTTCAAAGAGTTTCAGAACGAGGTTGAGAATCAGCTCGGCAAGACTATAAAGCTTCTACGGTCTGATCGTGGAGGTGAGTACATGAGCCAGGAGTTTGATGAGCATTTGAAAAATCAAGGTATAGTCCTAGAGGCAATCATGTATGATGATATTTCCTATGTATTTATGAATAAAGATAGTCCTTGGACATTATCAATGATGTGTATCAGCAAGTACGTGACTTGTTTGTGGGACTATGCATTGTATGATGACTGTCCTAAAAGGTCCCTAGTCGAAAGGGTTGTGTGGACGCGCAGCCAACTAGACTAGCATATGACACGGTCGATGGCTTGGTCTCACTAGCCATGGAGCATTGGATGCTAACCGGATAATATGGACTTGGAAGGATCTGGTCAGATTCGACGTAGTCGGATCCGAGTTGAGATAAGGTCCGAGTCGGACAGGCCCAACTATGAGACGCAGCGATATGTCATCTGTGAGTCTCTAGTACAACATACGTTCTATGTCCTAAGACCTGAGCTAGCACATGTACTCGGGATGGTGACAGACATGCTTTGGGCCGACCAAACGCTACTCCGTGACTGGGTAGTTACAAAGGTAGGTTTCGGGCTTGTCCAAACCCATCCTACAAGACATGGTCGAGAAAGATGGGATTGCCCCTCCGACCAGGAGAGATATACTATGGGCCCCTCGTGTGATCCGACCAGGATAAGCATGGCCATGCGACAAGGATTATGAGATAATCTGTTTTGTGGTCGGCATCACTGGAACGAGAAAGAGGTCGGGCTAGCACAAGGATGACAGACTCGCCTTGAGCCTGACAACATATATCGCGTGGCAAAAGGAATGGAAGTGTGATGTACAGGTTCACCTAACCAGCTTCTTAGTCTGCTTGGTGTTCTTCATTCCTTGCTAGAGGCCGCTACCAACCGTGCAATTCGGAGGTGATCCAAACCGCGACCAAGCCGGCTTGAACCTAAGGGGTCGCGCGCTTAAGGAATCACAAACCTTAACACCAATATTCATACTAAAGCACAATAACTCATCGACATGACTCACATATCACATCATCATATCTGAAAACTATTACAAGGAATCAAGTTTATTTTGTCCAATGATCTTCATGAATGTTTTTATTATATCCTTATTGGATATCTATCACTTTGGAACTAATTTTCATGTGTTGCTTTTGATAAGCTCAAACAAATATCACTGAAGATCATGAGCATAATATAATGAAGAATACCTTGGTGAGGAACATGCGAGCTAGGACGCTTCCCAGTCGGAATGCATGTAGGTTTAAGGCAGATGGCATGGGTTCACTCTATCGTTGAAGATTTCTGCTGTGAGTTTATGAAGACGTGGCCATAAAGGTCATATTTGAGTAAAACGATATGTACTGGATGTAAGACTTTTGTTATTCAGTTTCTATGTATTCAGTGAGCATTGATCTCTGGGATCACTGCACACATGCATTCGGTGATCACGGCTAATGAGTCGGGGTCCCCACACCAGTCTCATCCGCCTCCAAGAAGCATTCTTACGACATGGGCACCTAAACACTCATGCGCTCGGCCGAAATCTATCCCGCCCACCATTTGGGACACCTGAGATTACTGTCCTACCCCCAACCCGCAATATGTCCGAAATTTTAGATGGGGGCAAAGTTTGTAACTTTCCCCAAATTTCAAAGAAGCGCGTCCCAAGCCAAAACAGTGTTCCCCTAAGTTCCCCCTCCCTCCATTTCCCCATTCATACTCCGTGGGCGCCAAAATGCCCTCTCCACCAGCCGCGAAACCCCAGCCTCCTCCGTCCTCCACCCCACCGTGCCCAATCCACCGCCGCCCTCCTCCATCACGCCGAAGCCGGTACCCCGACGTCGTCGTCCAACGCAACTGCAACAGCAACGCCCTCAAGGACTTAGCAGCTGAAGCCGAGGCAGAGCTGCCTCCACGATGCGGACGCCCATGTGCGTCGTACCAGAACCACTTCGACCACGCCGTCCGGCGCCTCACCGCTGTCGCTCCACTGTTGCAACCGTCCACCACACACGGAGTTGTTCCTGCTACGCCGTCGTTCGCCGCCTCGGATCTGGTTCCCCACTGCCAACAGACGGCCCGCGCACCACACTCAACAACTTGGCCATGGGTTCATCCAAGGCTCCACCATCCTCCACAACTTCTCATTTTGAGCAAACCACAAGAAGATCGTTGAAAAATAGAAGGAGGACACAACACTGCTAGTAGAAAGAGGAACTCCTCTTCCCTTATTCGTGCAAATCTTACGTCTCTGCTGACGTCGTATTCATCCGACGAAAGAAACTAGTTGAGCGCTTCTTACTGCATCTTCTTCGTGATAATAAATGCACAAGGTTTCCTCCTATTTACTATTTCACCTTGGCTAGAGGTCAGTAGCCAGCCTGGATTTCAAGTCAGGGTCAGTTGAATCACAATTAAAAGAAGCAGCACATGCTTAAGCGCGCGAAGCACCAAGTCCGCCTGTTCGCCAGGGAAGCGGCGCATCAGTGTCTAGGGGTGTGGGGCGCAGGCGCTGCTGGCACCCAATCTAGAGGTCGGTGGGGCTTGAAGGGATGGCCGGGGGCAGTGCCAAGCACAGCGATGCGGTGAGGTCGAGGGGGCGGTGATGCGGCTTGAAGCTGCATCGGTATTTCCCCAAAGAGGAAGGGATGATGCAGCACATCGGCGGTAGGTATTTCCCTCAGTGATGAAACCAAGGTTATCAAATCAATAGGAGAACCAAGCAACACTACGTAAACAGCACCTGCACACAAATAACAAATATTCGCAACCCGACGTGTAAAAGGGGTTGTCAATCCCTTTTGGGCAATGGCGCCAGAAATTGGCAAACGGACGTGAGAGAGTAGTAAATATTGATAGATCGAACGCCAAATAAAATAAAGTGAAGCAAGGTATTTTTGTATTTTTGGTTTAATAGATCTGGAAATAAAAGCAAAGGAAAATATATCACAAATGCAAATATATTAAAGAAGAGACCCTGGGGCCGTAGGTTTCACTAGTGGCTTCTCTCGAGAAAAATAGCAAACGATGGGTAAACAAACTATTGTTGGGCAATTGATAGAACTTCAAATAATCATGACGATATCCAGGCAATGATCAGTATATAGGCATCATGTCCAAGATTAGTAGGCCGACTCCTGCCTACATCTACTACTATTACTCCACACATCAACTGATATCCAGCATGCATCTCGTGTATTAAGTTCATGGAGAAACAGAGTAATGCAATAAGAACGATGGCATGATGTGGACAAGATCTATTTATGTAGAAATAGACCCCATCATTTTATCCTTAGTAGCAACAATATATACGTGTCGGTTCCCCTTCTGTCACTGGCATGAAGCACCATAAGATCGAACCCACTACAAAGCACCTCTTCCCATTGCAAGATAAATAGATCAAGTTGGCCAAACAAAACCCAAATATCAGAGAAGAAATACGACGCTATAAGCAATCATGCATATAAGAGATCAAAGAAGACTCAAATAACTTTCATGGATAAAAAGATAGATCTGATCATAAACTCAAACTTCATCGGATCCCAACAAACACACCGCAAAAGAGTTACATCATATGGATCTCCAAGAGACCATTGTATTGAGAATCAAATGAGAGAGAGAGAGAGAGGAAGCCATCTAGCTACTAACTACGGACCCGTAGGTCTACAAAGAACTACTCACACATCATCGGATATGCACCAAGGGAAGTGGCGAACCCATCCGTGATGGTGTCTATATTGTATCTGGTGGTTCTGGACTCTGCGGCGGCTGGAATTGATTTTCGTTGACTCCCCTAGGGTTTCTGGAATATTGGGGTATTTATAGAGCAAAGAGTCGTTTGAGGGGGGCACCAAAGGTGGGGACAACCCACCAGGGCACGCCTGGGCCTCCAGGCGCGCCCTGGTGGGTTGTGCTCCCCTCGGAGCACCCCGAGGCGCTTATCTGGCCCACTAGATGTCTTCTGGTCCAAACAAATCCACAAAAAGTTTCGCTGCGTTTGGACTCCGTTTGGTATTGATTTCCTGCGATGTAAAAAACATGCAGAAAATAGCAACTGGCACTTGGCACTATGTCAATAGGTTAGTACCAAAAAATAATATAAAATGACTATAAAATGATTATAAAACATCCAAGAATGATAATATAACAGCATGGAAGAATAAAAAATTATAGATACGTTGGAGACGTATCAGCATCCCCAAGCTTAATTCCTGCTCGTCCTCGAGTAGGTAAATGATAAAAACAGAATTTTTTGTGTGGAATATTGCCTAACATGTCATCTCATATTCTTTTCTTTATAGCATGGACATTTGGAATTTTATATGATTCAAAGCAATAGTCTAGTTTTGGCATCATGACTTAAATACTCAAGCACATCAACAAGCAACCATGTCTTTCAAAATAGCAACGCTAAAATAAGTTATCCCTAGCCCATCATGCTCAATCATTGATCCATTCATGAAACTCACTCGCATATTAACTACACCCAATGCTCAAGTACGATCATAGTGCCTCCTAGTTGGTGCTTTTATAAGAGAAGATGGAGACTCAAATTGAAAATAAAAATTGCATAAAGTAAAGAAAGGCCCTTCGTGGAGGGGAGTAGGGATTTGTAGAGGTGCTAGAGCTCAATGCGAAAAACTTAGAGATAAAAACATTTTGGGAGGTGTGCTTTTCCCACCAACGAAAACGACTTAGAGTTCCCAACACTTTCCATGCTAGATACATCATAGGCGGTTCCCTAACAGAAAATAAAGTTTATTCCTTTTTCCACCATACTTTCACTTTCCATGGCTAACCGTATCCACGGGTGCCCTCCATACCAACACTTTCCAAGGAATTTATTATTTGACAACATAAAGTAAATTTGTTTTTCATTTCGGTACTGGGCATCCCAAATACCTTTGCCTTACTCTCATGCAACGACAAGTGAAAATAAACACTCATCGTGAGAATAACACATCTAGCATGGAAAATATTAGCCACCCCTCACCGCCTCGCGAGCGGTATGAACACACAAAAGAGAAGTTTATTTTGAAAATTAGAGATGGCACATACAAATTTGCTTAGAACGGCAAAGGAATACCGCATATAGGTAGATATAGTGGACTTATGTGGCAAAACTGGTTTATGGGTTTTGGATGCACAAGTATTGATCATATACTTAGTGCAAAGTGAAGGCTAGCAAAAGATTGAGAAGCGACCAACCAAGAAACGAATAATCTCATAAGGGAGCATAAAGCATAATTAACACCGAATAATGCACCACAAGTAGGATGTAATTTCATTGCATGACTATTGACTTTCGTGCTTGCATAGGGAATCACAAACCTTAACACCAATATTCTTACTAAAGCACAATTACTCATCGACATGACTCGCATATCACATCATCATATCTGAAAACTATTACAAGGAATCAAGTTTATTTTGTCCAATGATCTTCATGAAAGTTTTTATTATATCCTTATTGGATATTTATCACTTTGGAACTAATTTTCATGTGTTGCTTTTGATAAGCTCAAACAAATATCACTGAAGATCATGAGCATAATATAATGAAGAATACCTTGGTGAGGAACATGCGAGCTAGGACGCTTCCCAGTCAGAATGCATGTAGGTTTAAGGCAGATGGCATGGGTTCACTCTATCGTTGAAGATTTCTGCTGTGAGTTTATGAAGACGTGGCCATAAAGGTCATATTTGAGTAAAACGATATGTACTGGATGTAAGACTTTTGTTATTCAGTTTCTATGTATTCAGTGAGCATTGATCTCTGGGATCACTGCACACGTGCATTCGGTGATCACGGCTAATGAGTCGGGGTCCCCACACCAGTCTCATCCGCCTCCGAGAAGCATTCTTACGACATGGGCTCCTAAACACTCATGCGCTCGGCCGAAATCTATCCCGCCCACCATTTGGGACACCTGAGATTACTGTCCTACCCCCAACCCGCAATATGTCCGAAATTTTAGATGGGGGCAAAGTTTGTAACTTTCCCCAAATTTCAAAGAAGCGCGTCCCAAGCCAAAATAGTGTTCCCCCTAAGTTCCCCCTCCCTCCATTTCCCCATTCATACTCAGTGGGCGCCAAAATGCCCTCTCCACCAGCCGTGAAACCCCAGCCTCCTCCGTCCTCCACCCCACCGTGCCCAATCCACCGCCGCCCTCCTCCATCACGCCGCAGCCTGTACCCCGACGTCGTCGTCCAACGCAACTGCAACAGCAACGCCCTCAAGGACTTAGCAGCTGAAGCCGAGGCAGAGCTGCCTCCACGATGCGGACGCCGACGAGTGCCGTACTAGAACCACTTCGACCACGCCGTCCGGCGCCTCACCGCTGTCGCTCCACTGTTGCAACCGTCCACCGCACCGGAGCTGTTCCTGCTACGCCGTCGTTCGCCGCCTCGGATCTGGTTCCCCGCCGCCAACAGACGGCCCCCGCACCACACTCAACAACTTGGCCATGGGTTCATCCAAGGCTCCACCGTCCTCCACAACTTCTCATTTTTAGTGAACCACAAGAATATCGTTGAAAAATAGACGGAGGACACAACACTGCTAGTAGAAAGAGGCACTCCTCTTCCCTTATTCATGCAAATCTTACGTCTCTGCTGACGCCGTATTCATCCCACGAAAGAAACTAGTTGAGCGCTTCTTACTGCATCTTCTTCGTGATACTAAATGCACAAGGTTTCCTCCTATTTACTATTTCACCTTGGCTATAGGTCAGTAGCCAGCCTGGATTTCAATTCAGCGTCAGTTGAATCACAATTAAAAGAAGCAGCACCTGCTTAAGCGCGCAGAGCACCTAGTCCGCATGTTCGCCGGGGAAGCGGCGCATCAGTGTCTAGGGGTGTGGGGCGCAGGCGCTGCTGGCACCCAATCTAGAGGTCGGCGGGGCTTGAAGGGATGGCCGGGGGCAGTGCCAAGCACGGCGATGCGGTGAGGTCGAGGGGGCGGTGATGCGGCTTGAAGCTGCATCGGTATTTCCCCAAAGAGGAAGGGATGATGCAGCACAGCGGTGGTAGGTATTTCCCTCAGTGATGAAACCAAGGTTATCAAACCAATAGGAGAACCAAGCAACACTACGTAAATAGCACCTGCACACAAATAACTAATACTCGCAACCCGATGTGTAAAAGGGGTTGTCAATCCCTTTTGGGCAATGGCGCCAGAAATTGGCAAACGGACGTGAGAGAGTAGTAAATATTGATAGATCGAACGCCAAATAAAATAAGTGAAGCAAGGTATTTTTGTATTTTTGGTTTAATAGATCTCGAAATAAAAGCAAAGGAAAATATATCGCAAATGCAAATATATTAAAGAAGAGACCCTGGGGCCGTAGGTTTCACTAGTGGCTTCTCTCGAGAAAAATAGCAAACGATGGGTAAACAAACTATTGTTGGGCAATTGATAGAACTTCAAATAATCATGACGATATCCAGGCAATGATCAGTATATAGGCATCATGTCCAAGATTAGTAGGCCGACTCCTGCCTACATCTACTACTATTACTCCACACATCAACCGATATCCAGCATGCATCTCGTGTATTAAGTTCATGGAGAAATAGAGTAATGCAATAAGAACGATGGCATGATGTGGACAAGATCTATTTATGTAGAAATAGACCCCATCATTTTATCCTTAGTAGCAACAATATATACATGTCGGTTCCCCTTCTGTCACTGGCATGAAGCACCATAAGATCGAACCCACTACAAAGCACCTCTTGCCATTGCAAGATAAATAGATCAAGTTGGCCAAACAAAACCCAAATATCAGAGAAGAAATACGATGCTATAAGCAATCATGCATATAAGAGATCAAAGAAGACTCAAATAACTTTCATGGATAAAAAGATAGATCTGATCATAAACTTAAACTACATCGGATCCCAACAAACACAACGCAAAAGAGTTACATCATATGGATCTCCAAGAGACCATTGTATTGAGAATCAAACGAGAGAGAGACAGAGACAGAGAGAGAGAGAGGAAGCCATCTAGCTACTAACTACGGACCCGTAGGTCTACAAAGAACTACTCACGCATCATCGGATATGCACCACGGGAAGTGGTGAACCCCTCCGTGATGGTGTCTAGATTGGATCTGGTGGTTCTGGACTCTGCGGCGGCTGGAATTGATTTTCGTCGACTCCCCTAGGGTTTCTGGAATATTGGGGTATTTATAGAGCAAAGAGTCGGTTCAGGGGGCACCAAAGGTGGGGACAACCCACCAGGGGACGCCTGGGCCTCCAGGCGCGCCCTGGTGGGTTGTGCTCCCCTCGGAGCACCCCCAGGCGCTTATCCGGCCCACTGGATGTCTTCTGGTACAAAAAAATCCACAAAAAGTTTCGCTGCGTTTGGACTCCGTTTGGTATTGATTTCCTGCAATGTAAAAAACACGCAGAAAACAGCAACTGGCACTTGGCACTATGTCAATAGATTAGTACCAAAAAATGATATAAAATGACTATAAAATGATTATAAAACATCCAAGAATGATAATATAACAGCATGGAAGAATAAAAAATTATAGATACTTTGGAGACGTATCAGCATCCCCAAGCTTAATTCCTGCTCATCCTCGAGTAGGTAAATGGTAAAAACAGAATTTTGTGTGGAATGCTGCCTAACATGTCATCTCATATTCTTTTCTTTATAGCATGGACATTTGGACTTTTATATGATTCAAAGCAATAGTCTAGTTTTGGCATCATGACTTAAATACTCAAGCATATCAACAAGCAACCATGTCTTTCAAAATATCAACGCTAAAATAAGTTATCCCTAGCCCATCATGCTCTATCATTGATCCATTCATGAAACACACTTGCATATTAACTACACCCAATGCTCAAGTACGATCATAGTGCCTCCTAGTTGGTGCTTTTATAAGAGAAGATGGAGACTCAAATTGAAAATAAAAATTGCATAAAGTAAAGAAAGGCCCTTCGCGGAGGGGAGTAGGGATTTGTAGAGGTGCTAGAGCTCAATGCGAAAAACTTAGAGATAAAAACATTTTGGGAGGTGTGCTTTTCCCACCAACGAAAACGACTTAGAGTTCCCAACACTTTCCATGCTAGATACATCATAGGCGGTTCCCTAACAGAAAATAAAGTTTATTCCTTTTTCCACCATACTTTCACTTTCCATGGCTAACCGTATCCACGGGTGCCCTCCATACCAACACTTTCCAAGGAATTTATTATTTGACAACATAAAGTAAATTTGTTTTTCATTTCGGTACTGGGCATCCCAAATACCTTTGCCTTACTCTCATGCAACGACAAGTGAAAATAAACACTCATCATGAGAATAACACATCTAGCATGGAAAATATTAGCCACCCCTCACCGCCTCGCGAGCGGTACGAACACACAAAAGAGAAGTTTATTTTGAAAATTAGAGATGGCACATACAAATTTGCTTAGAACGGCAAAGGAATACCGCATATAGGTAGATATAGTGGACTTATGTGACAAAACTGGTTTAAGGGTTTTGGATGCACAAGTAGTGATCATATACTTAGTGCAAAGTGAAGGCTAGCAAAAGATTGAGAAGCGACCAACCAAGAAACGAATAATCTCATAAGCGAGCATTAAGCATAATTAACACCGAATAATGTACCACAAGTAGGATGTAATTTCATTACATGACTATTGACTTTCATGCTTGCATAGGGAATCACAAACCTTAACACCAATATTCTTACTAAAGCAGAATTACTCATCGACATGACTCACATATCACATCATCATATCTGAAAACTATTACAAGGAATCAAGTTTATTTTGTCCAATGATCTTCATGAAAGTTTTTATTATATCCTTATTGGATATCTATCACTTTGGAACTAATTTTCATGTGTTGCTTTTGATAAGCTCAAACAAATATCACTGAAGATCATGAGCATAATATTTCTTTCTCTCAAATTAATTTAAGTGAATTAAGAGAGAATTTCTAAAAAAAATTACTAACTCTCAAATAAATCTAAGTGAAGCAAGAGAGCATTTCTTCAAAAATAACTAAGCACACTGTGCTCAAAAAGATATAAGTGAAGCACTAGAGCAAATCCATAGCTCATAAAAAGTTTAAGTGATGCATATAGAGCAATTCTAACAAGTAATGGCATAATTTTGGATCTCTCCAATAGGTGTGCCCAACAAGGATTCAAGACTTAAAACACAAAGCAAAACAAGCAAAGACTCATATCATACAAGATGCTCCAAGCAAAACTCATAGTATGTGACGAATAAAAATATAGCTTCAAGTAAAGTACCGATGGTCGTTAGAAGAAAGAGGGGATGCCACTCGGGGCATCCCCAAGCACTACAAAAAAATACACTTCTGTGATGATACGTGTTTGTCACAGTAGGTCACGTTTTCTGTCATGCATGTACATCCATGACAAATTTATGACAGAATCAAGATAGTCATACCTGTGCTGTCGTAGAAGTGTTCCATGACATTACCAAAATTATCATCACGGAAGTGTCCAGTTCCATGACGATAAATCGCGCGTCATAGAAGTGCTTTCGTCAAGGGTGACCGACACGTGACATCCACCGTAACGGGTCACCGTTAAGCTATCGGGTTCGGTTTTTGATCCGATAACCCGTTAACAGCCAAGACCAATGGGGATTTTCCACGTGTAAAATTCTCATTGGCCGACGGAACCACGTGTCAGCTCCTCGTTGGGACAGATGTCATCCACTCATTGGACAGGAGGCGCCTATGATACGTCGACACGTGGCCGGCCCAATAGAGGCCCATTCCGGTGAAAAGGTCGGCCCAGCTAAAGGCCCACCATGTTTTTTCAGACACTAGTGGGTTGGCCCGTTAACAGCCTGCCATGTTTTGGGCTAAATTGAGGCCCATATCAGATCAGGCCCGTTCACAGCCTGCCGAGTTTTGGGCCAAATTACGGCCCATATCGGATCAGGCCCGTTAACAGGCCACTGTACCTTTGGGCCCATTCTAAGACAGGTTTGTATTTCAGCCTGTTAAATGCCCATTTACCAGTTCGGCATGATAATAGTTTCGGCCTGTTAGCGGCCCGTGGAGTATCTGGGACGTGTCGGCCCGGTTTAACTTTAGGCCATTTAACGGCCCACGCAGAAACTGGGCTATTTCTTGTCCGAAGTAACATTAGGCCTCTTAATGGCCCGTAGTCTTCGTGGATAAATTTCAGCCCAACTGGCCTATCGGCCTGTTAATGGCACGTGTAACAGTTGGGCCTAATTACAGCCTGCGTTGAATCCGGCCTACTTACAGCCCATCTGATAATGTCCCGTGACACTTTTGGGCCTATGGCCCGTGTGGATACCGGCCTGCTTAAAGCCCATAATTTTCTTGGGCCAAACGGGCCCGAGATATATTTTGGCCTGTTAACTGCTCGTCCTATTTGGGCCAAACATGGGCCTTAGGCAGTTTTGCCCTGTATTGGCCCATGAATTTTTAGGCTCAACGCTAGCCCAATCTAGGTTTTAGCCTATTAAAAGCCCATTGTATTCTCTGGCCCAGCTGGCCAGAACTTTACTCGGCCAGTTAAAGGCGGGAAACAACCATAAGGTTTAGATCTGCTAATGGCCCAAGATGATTATAGGCCCACGTTTTGGCCCATATGAGTAACGGGCCGCCCTGAAGACCGACAACACTGAGATCCACTGAACCTTCCGGCCTAAATTACAGCATACCGACCAAGAATATACCTAGACTATACAATTAAGAAACTACAACATATTACATCCCCTCGGCATCAAAGTTCGCCACCAGTGATAATAAAGGGCAACCAGATAGCATATTACATAAACTGGGCAGGTCACCACCAGTGGAAGTTAACAGGCGGACAAAATAATAGACAGAACCGACAGCACTTCAACACAGTTCAAGAAAGGTTAGCCCGGCCCAGCAGCTGCAGCGCAAGCAGCTTAGCAACCTGATGAGACTGCGCTTCTTTGGCGCTCATATCCACCAACTTAAGCTGCATAGCATCAATAAACGTCCTGTACTTACGGTTAATCTTGCATAGAGATTGGAGTTCCAGTCGTATTTGAGCGGAAGCATGTATTTCTGCTTGAATTTCAGACTGAAGAAGTCGAACAGATTCAGGCGGCGACTTCATCGAGCTTGTGTCACTGAGTAAGTTTGACACTACATCAAGATGTGACTTCGTGGTTGTATCCCTACCCTCAATATGTTTTGCCTTCTCCTCTGGAATATGTGTTAGAGGGACAAACAATGGGTTCGTCTCACTATCATTGTGGCAGTTCTTCCTAGCAGCAGTGTTGTCACCCTGAAAGAGAAACAAGTAGGTAGATAACAGGTTTTGCACGTATAAGCATCAGCGCTGTCAATTCATCTCATTTCTTTGTCAGAAATAAAGAGACACGGTTTAAAATAGCATTAACATAATAGGCATTGTTCATAGTTAAGACGGCAGGAAATGGCATTGTGCAGGAGCGGCCAGCTTCACCAGACCACTGGATTACAGATCAAGAACACAAGCATAGATGTAGTTCTAAACAACGTATAAGCATGAATGGTGAGTGTACTGTCAATTTATACCATTTCAGATTGGTAAATAAAGAGACACGATTTAAATAACATTAATATAATATGGCATTGTTCATAGTTGAGACATAGCAGGATATGACATTGTGCTGTTGTTGGTAGTCTCACCACACCACTGGATTACAGATCAAGAACACAAGCATACACATAGTGCTAAAGAAGATAACTTGCTATGTTTAGTTTAATTTACATGGTACGAATAAGGAACTAGATTGTACAACTAAAGACTGAAATTGAGAACGACAAACTTATGTTTATGTACTTCTACTTTATAAACTTTGAACAAGCAATTTGATGCAGACGACAAAAATAAACAGCATTTGCACTCATAGCTATCCAAATATAAACAACAAAGTTTGAAGGCTCGAGGAGGACAAACTTACATTAGTAGTGAAGACAGGCTCTATAAAGGCCTTGTCCATATTGATGGGGGGGGGCAATTCAAGAAGTTTACCTCACACTCTTCTTCAAGAGTATTGCCTTTATTCTACATTTTGTTAAGAGTAAATATAGATGTGAAAATATAGGAACAAATGGCGATTATTTAACTTAAGATGCAGAGTACAAATGTAAATACAGCATACAGGCAGAAGGCACTGACAAGAGCAATGCGGAGCTAAACTTCTTCAGTAACATTGGTTTTATTCAATATTTTGGCAAGAGTAAATGTAGATCTGATGTGTAGAAAAATGGAGGACAAGGGAAAATAAGCTGCAAAGTGTACATGAAGAACTAGCTGACAAATATAAGGACAACAGATACTTACAAGAACAATGCAGAACTAAATTTCTTCATAGGCATTGGGTTTATTCTACATTAATTTAAGCATTAATATAGATCTGATAATTTGGAGCGAACAGTGGATAAGCAAGCTATAATGCACAATGATGTCACATAATCCACCAGGTATGAATGTAAGGACAGCGATAGGACAATAGGTACTCACAAGAGCAAAGCAGCGACCAGCATAGTTGCGATATCCTAGGTTTTGCGGCGCTGGTTCTATCGCCAATATACGTCGGGTGCTATGTGATTTCTCCGGTAGCACCACCTTTTTCAAGGACTTTGCTTGTACTCCTTCAGGTTCTGCAATCACCCTCTTCCTTTTGGATGTCTGAAACACAAGAACAACATTTGAATGGAAAAACATGGTATGACGACAAATGGAATAGGTGTTGATAATGGATGGGCATGGCATCTTCACATATATCATGAGTAAACTAAGCAGATGGCGGTGCAACGAAGCAAAAGAAATGCAAGACACCTTATGCAAGATATGTGCAACCAATAAAACCTTGCCAAATTAGAACAGGCACCTTATTGGGTGAACAGGATAGGCCATCTGCCTTTGACTCCTTGAGCTCAGAATAGTCATTAGGATCATATTCTGAATACGAATCTATAGGTCGGGAGCATGTGGGTTTCATTGCATCCACAATGGACCTCAATCCCTTGATGCCAAGTTTGTTACCCATTGAACTGTTCCGCAATATTCTTCTGATGTGCGCATTCTTATATTCATTGTGATTACGTACAATATCTGTAAAGCATGAAAACACAAATAGTAGTGAGATTATCTTTGTAATGCAGAGGATATTGTAATATAATAGAGGCTCCCTGTAAACCCTTGTGTGCTATCACTGGATTCTGATGAGAGAGCCCATGTGTGCTGTAATATGGTGAGTAGATTAATATAATCTGGCACAACTACACAAAAAATAGGCTCCCTGTTGGGGGCCCCAGATGTAAGGATAGTTGGCAGATGATAGGTTCATAATATACCGTATAGAAAGTTTATTGCCAAACCATGATAACGAGAGCGCAGAGCCAGTAGGCAGATCATAGTGTAGATAATAGGGGTACACCATAACCACCATAAATAAATCGGGAAAGCGGAACTGGCTGGAAAACATAGGGTTTTGCCGCTACTAATATGCAGCCTATCGATCACCTACAGGCCAGCTCTATTCATCTGAAGGCGCACAACTGTTACTATCAGTTTAGTCTATCAAAGACCGCGCGGCTCCCACCATTTCCGGGGTATTATGGCAGACCAACTCGAAGTGCGAAATCATTTAGCAGAACCGGCCCAATAGAGGTGTCGACTGCAGATGTCCCTGCTCCCCTTCCTGACAAGGAACATACTGTGCTTCCCATACAGAACACCGCACGGGCCGCCGGCCGAACCACCGGCCCCCACGCCTGTGTTCCTCCGCCACCACCACCCCCCAGCCCCGCCCCACCCGCGTCGAGTTTTCTTCGTTCGGCGAGGCCCCACCACCGCCCCCCACAACCACCGTCCCCACCCGAGCCCCTTCCTTCGCACCGGCGAACTCCGGCGAGCTCTCAAAAATCGACTGACCCAATTTTGAAATTTAGTCTACTGTCATTTAACTAGTGTGGAATATAAAAGGGGAAAACCATAAGCATTGCGAGTATAGTGTTGAGCGTGCCATGGCGGATCTGAAGGTGCAAACCGGACAAAGGCAACTTCGCAACCAATGTTTGCTTTCAACTAACAAGTAAGTGATGGACAAGAAATCAGAGTAAAGCAGTGGCGATCTATTTTCTTGCTGCGATAAATAAGTTGAGCAGATACGAAAGAGTACCGCCTCTGGTGCGGCGCCGTGTATGCATCTGCTGAGAATTTGACGGTGCTGCGGTAGCGATGGCTGTCGGCGGCGTGGAAGCAGATCTAGGAGGGTAGACGGTGGCGGCGGGGCGCGGTGGACGAGACGGTCGTGGGAGCGGCGCCGGCAAGGTGGACGACGGCGGGGATGAAGCGAGAGGACGGGATGCAAGGATCCCGGTCCGAAGCCGTGGATGAGAGAGGTCGATCTCTTGTAATGGCCGACGGCGTCGGGGTATCAGCTCCGGCATGGTGGAGGAGGACGGCGGTGGATGGGGTGGCGGACGGAGGAGGCTGGGGTGGAGAGGGTGTTTTGGCGCCCACGGAGTACGAATGGGGAAATGGAGGGAGAGAGGAAGGGGGGAACCATGTCTTCAGGGCGCGCTTGTCTCAAATGCGAGGAAATTTACAAACTTAGCCCCCGTTTAAAATTTCCTACATCACAGCAATATTAGTCGGTTGGGATAGGACGGTAATCTCGCATACACCGAATATTTGCCGACGAGAGTTTGTTTTTGGCGCCCACCGTGTATGAATCGGGGAGGGAGTCGATTTCGGCCGAGGAGACACTGTGTTTTGGCGCCCACCGTGTATGAATCCGGGTGAGAGGCGGTTATGTCACGTTTGAGTGAAATTACAAACCTACCCCTATCGAAACCTATAGAAATCGAGCCGATAGGCTTTGCGTGGCAGGGATAGGCAGTAATTTCCATCTCGCAGATTTTGGTTTCGGGCGGTTACTGCGACTTTCCCCGCTTCGTTCAAATTTTTGCAGAGCAAGAGTGCACGTTTACCGTGCCAACTCAATTCGAATCCAGTTTGTATTCTATTTTTGTTCGGGCAGGATCCATTTTCGATTGGAATAAAATTCTATATACATCATTTTTATATATATACTTTCAAAAGCACAACACCCTTTATACATAAATATGGTTTACAAATGGCATGATCTCAGATTCATAAGGCTGTATCCATCTTAATTTGGATTTTCAAATATTTGAAACCACTTTATGTTGAAATCCAATGTATGCATTCCTCGCTAACTGTCTCCAATTAATGTGTGTTTCATGCGGGTTTTTATTTTTTTACTTCTCAAACATGTATAATGTGTTTCACACACGCAACATATAGTGTAATCCCGTTTAGACATTAATTGCATATAAACCATGCATTGTCTCTAATTAAAGAATATATGGATCACTAATATTGATAAACTATATAACATTACACGTGTCCCCAAATTCAAATGAATATGCATGTTTGATACACCAATTTGCGTTATGATATTATCGATGTCGTGATCTCCAGTTTAAATATTTGAATCCCCTTTAATCCAGATATTCGTCTCATATAGCTATCACTCATGCTTATATAGGAGTATCTCTCTAGACCTATACACGTTCATCGTCTCTCGGGTATCTCTCGTGCTACCTGTATGTCGACAATGATCTTTTATCTTCGTAACACACTGACGGTACTCTCTCCCTCGACCTCCATCACTCTATCTCTCTCTAAGTATATCTCGCTCCCTGCTATGTGTCTCTAACTATGATTCTCCATGTGAAATCTCTTTCTCTCACACAAACACAAACTTCGTCTCCCGGGGTCTCATTTCTCTCTACTATTCCCCTGTGTGCCACTCGCACACACCCTCTCACACAGAGATGTCTTTCGCTCCTTAGGTATGAGAAGCTACGACTCTTCCTCTTAAATATCTCTTTCTCACACACAAACACAAACTCTGTCTCCCAGGGTCTCATATCTCTCCACCATTCTCTTGTATGTCGCTCACACACACTCTCTCTCCCTAGAGATATCTTGCGTTCCCTCATATGTCTCTCTAGCTATCACTCTCGTTGTGAAATATCTTTCTCTCTCGCAGACACAAAACTCCGTCTCTCGGGATCTCATTTCTCTCCGATATTTGTTTGTATGTGAGTCACATGCACCCTTTCTTCATCTCTCTCACACCCACACACATAACTCAGCCTTCTGATCCACTCGACTCCTATCTCTAACGCACACTAGCTAGCATCTTTATCTTTCTATTTATCTGTTTCTCCATCAACCTTCTTTCTCGCCCTCACTCTTGCTTCCTATCACGCACACTATGTATGTTTCTCTCTACATGCAGTCAAGTGCCCTCTTTTTATCTTTCTCTCACACACACATAACTTCACCCTCTGAACCACCCGGCGGTCATCTCCAACACTCAAACTAGCCGATGTCCCTCTAGCTAGCATTTCCATCTCTGTATCTATCTGTAGTTTCTCCGTCAACATTTCTTTCTCGCACGCACTCTTGCTTCCTATCACCCACACTATATATGTCTCTCCATACATGCATTTATAGGTTGATCTCTTTTGCACAATCGTTGTGTCTCACTCCCTCTGCTCGCCATAGATGCATGCTCCAGCCCACGCCACTATCTCTTAAAGACAAAAACACATGCTCAATTGTCGGGCCTTCTTCCCTGCACTCTCACATGCATGCATATTGTCATACCGATCCGTCTCTCCCATGTCGTTGATCTTATGACTTATGTCTTCTTTCTTTTATCTCGATCATGCGCGCACGCACACACACACATCCACGTATACATGTATACCTCTCGCACATGCACGTTCAAGGTCTCTATGTCTCCATACGTAGTTAATTACCCTCAACCCTAACGCCACATCGAATCGTTCTCTTCTTGTGTGCACATAACTTCCGTCTGGATGGGTAAAACACACACTCACACTTAACAATCTCCTTCTAGCTACCCCCCCTCTCACTCTTCCCCTATATCCCCGAAACTAATAAGACCATCCCTTCGTTTAATTCCTGCCTACATGCACCATCGATATATAGTACTCTTCCTTGGTGTCTCTCGAACAAACACGTTCTCTCGATGTCAACTCCTCTCACGTGCACACACCTTCTCTTCCCTCTCTACGTGCCTTTTCTCTCTCGCACCCCATCATTGGTGGCCTCTGCCATACACATCACCTCTCTGTGATGAAGCCAGGCACACTTAAATTACATCTGCCACCGAGGACCCCGCGTCACACACAACACAGGGCGCGCACCCCACCCCCCCCCCACCACACACACGCACCCACCCACCCACCCCCCACACACACTAAGACTCCATCTCTCTCTCACACACACACGCACCCGCCCACCCCCCCTAGACACACACGCACACACTAAGACTCCATCTCACACACACATGCTCTAGGCGGAGCATTTGTTCCTACCACCCTTCGTCCAACCTTACCCGTATGATAAACAATCACCTTAATTTACTTGTATAACATGGACAAATTCCACTTTACTTTAGTAGTTAGCAAACTTATCATCTCTACTCTTATAAAAAACCGAGTTGGTGATGATGGTGTGCCTGCCATCTTGTAATATAGACCGTCCGATCTATATCTGACGGATAGAAAGCAAACTATGATAATTTTACAAAAGATACCCGCACCTCTCTCCACATCCTTATCTCCCACAACCTCATTGCTGAGCAATTAAAAAAGGAAGTCTCTGGAACAATCTAGCATGGTGGCCGCTGCCGCCTGCCGGCGCCGTCCATCCCCATGCCTCCGCCCAGTCCGACCACCAGTCACCACCACGCTCCACTCCTCCTCACCTTATCTCTCATCTTTCATTTTTTCGATGAAATTCTCGAGATACCAGTTTTCCGATAAAATTCTCGAGATATCATTAGTTTTTACACATGGGATTACTCCTGCATGGGTCAATCACAACAGGTGTTTTGTAAAAAAATGCATATTGATGTTCCGTGCAATGCACGAGCATCTTGCTTGTAATTATATAACGCAAATCACGAGCAGGAAGTGACATTTTTTTACACAACCACGTTAACATGGCCACGTAAATCACTAGCTAAAGTGTAATACCATTATACTTATATCCCGATGCAAAATGTTGAGTACATGTCCGAAGAGTAGAGTCGCACACACGCACTTTGTCTCTCAGAATCTCACACACACACCAGTTACGTGACGCCCACTTAAGCAGACACGTATGTTACAATTTGTGCACCCGCGGGTACACGTGATGGTGCGCATTTATTTAAAGCCGGACGGCAAACCCAAACAGTTGCTGCATTCATTCCCCTCCTGTCGCCTCTTCTCTGGTCGCCGTCGCCCAGTAGCCATGGCCCGGCTGAAGGTAACGACATACGCCATACTCCCGCCAGAGCGGCACTTTAATCTGGAAATTTTAGTGGTCATGCATGCATCTTTTTGTGCTAGCACTCCTATATAAGGGTTGACCAGTCGCTTCCCGCGGACGTGCGCGGGCGGTGGAAGAGGAAGGAGAAGGGAAGCGGGCTGTGGAGTAATGTTTTTTACCACAATTTCTTAGGAAACTGAGTGCAATACTTGAGTAGTTTTGCAAACTACCAGTACTACACCTGAAACGGTTCAAAACCAATACTCCCTTGCCAGCGCGCGCTTCCCGCGTGAAACGGTCAGCGTCGCCCTAGAGCGTCAGTGCCGCATTAATGCCTGGCCAGAGCGGAGGCGACCTCTCACTGGCGCCGGCTTTGAAGCAGCGCGACGGCCGAGAGAGCACCGCTTTCCAGTGCACGCGACTGCTCCGCGTCGTTTGGATGAGTCTCCATCATGGGGAGCCACACTAAGAGCAAGTACAATAGAGCTGAGTCAGCGGGCTATAAGGAATAAACTACTATATTTCTGCTTAGTTGGAGGAAAGAGAAGAGGAGAGAGAAGGTAAGCGGGCTCTTCGTGAAGAGCCAGCTCTAGCATGTGCTCCTAGGCATTTTGTGAGAATGAAAGGTGGGCCACATAATAAAAATGTAGTACACTCTTTTGATCTATTATTGTACATGTTGGCTATAAGATGGGCTGTAGATGACATGGCACAGGCTTATCGCCAGCAGTTGGCTATACTATTGACCATGCTCTAACTGCGATGTATGGATCGTTCCATCTATGAAGAACACGTGGGACTGGAACTACAAGACGGACATGTACCCATGAGTGGACGTACGAACCTGAGTAATGTAGCGCGGTAAGTGAAGTAGAAAGGCATAAATAGTATGAACATGCATGGCATATAGGCATTTGTCTACTACGTACCACTAAATGGTGTACATGCACGGTGATGTTATGGAGTACGGGCCTAAGTACTATACTACTACTATATTAATTGGAGGCACATATTAGGTTTTATATTTGTTTACGTGTATGCCCCGAGACCTTCAAACTAGACGTGTCTTTCTCTCCGGGTCGCATTTTGTATCATTCATACCACTAGTACTACTATGTGTGGTCTCCGACCCAGAAGTGGAAGAAGTGGAGACTCTGTACCACGTTGTTCATGCCCCACTCCTTTCGCTGACGTGTGGGACATCCAACACGTGTCATGTTTGGCACTCCTTCGTCGTAAGAGTTGAAACGCTAGCATTCATCAGAAAAAAATCAGCAGTGATACTATACCACGCGGTTTCCTTGCTCCTCGATATCAGAAAGAATACTTCTATTCGCCAACATGTGGGATGTCGACCATCCTGGTCCACTTGCCATGCACGCAGAACTCCAAGGGAGAGTCACCCCGGTCGTCGCGCCGCAGTAATAATGACTAATGAGCTCTCAAATCACAGGCCCAACCTTTCCCACTGTGAAGTTGCTCGGATGAAGGAACCATCATGACTTCGTTGAATTCCGCTTCTTGAAGAAAACTACTGTACCAGCAGTACTGCTAGCTACAGTAGTAACTCCAGCAGAGGCCTCCTTTCGTTCATAGGATAGGAATTTTATAGGAATATGAAAATCATAGGAAGTGAGATGACATGCATCTCAATTCCTATAGAGAAAGAGATGCCATTTGATGCATAGGATAGGAATTTTCCATTGGGTCTAGGCTAATGTACTGGTAATTTGCTCTAAAAACTACAGTAGTAAATAGTAGTACTGGTACATGCTCGTACTTAGACACAGACACACACACTAACTACTACTAGTACTACTACTTCTCACACGCTGGCTAGACGCCGTCGTTCTCCTTCCCGGCTTTGTCGGTGAGACCCCACCGTGCTTGGATCTCCGCCGACCTCTCCGCAGCAGTGCGTGCGTCCTCTTCTTTCTTGCGGCGGCGGGCCTCTCTTTTCTTGAGTGCTTTCTGACTTCTCCGCTCCCTCTGTGCGGCTTTGGCCGCCTCTTGCTCTACCGCCCATTCGGCCTTAGCAGCTTCAAATTCCGCCGACGTAGGTGTGAGGTCGTGAGCGGCGATGAACTCGGCACGGCGGGATGCCATCGCTTCCCTACCATTTTGTGTGCGGTCGTGAGCGGCGAGGAACTCGGCGCGGCGGGATGCCATCGCTTCCTTACTCGTTAGTGTGTGGCGCGGTGGCATGAACGACGCTTGGTGAGAGCTCTGGGTTGGAGTGGCCGGACAACCGTATCTATACTCTCTACTCTTATAAAAAACCGAGTTGGTGATGATGGTGTGCCTGCCATCCTGCAATATAGACTGTCCGATCTATATCTGACGGATAGAAAGCAAACAATGACAATTTTGCAAAAAGATACCCGCACCCCTCTCCACATTTGCAGATAAGGACTTCCCTCTTTCATCTTCGTCCCCTACAAGATAAACAGCTCGTATAAATGCATCTTGATGTTCCATGCAATGCATTGGCCTCTTGCTAGTAGTGCATTGGTTTGTCAAGAGCTCAAGGACAGAAGACGAAGGAAATTTGGATTCCCCTTCAATCCTGGTCATTTATTGCCGAGTAAAATGCATTGGCGGTCATCGAACTTGTGTTGATAGCTCACTTTGATCATTATATTATACGTGATGCACACATTAGCGCACACCGTCCATAGAGGCAAGTAGCATGTACGCGTGTAGACACTCACGCTCACGCTGTCAAACCATGCTAATGCATGCACGTCGCCCTCTCAATCAAAGTCCTGCTCATGGCGCAACGCAAACGGCAAGCCCGTCACCTGCACGCCCCGGCGGTGCCTGACATTACTGTTTAGACGTTTGATGGAGGCCTCCGCGAACGCCGAGCATGTATTCACCTGGCTCAACACCAAAGGTCATACTCGGGACTCGGTGCCTTGCTCATGTATATCGTCCATCACAACTACAATATATAAAACAGCCTAGCTAGAGAGGGCACTATGGTACGGAGTATGTACTATCGTGAGCGACCGATCATAGTGCCACTGAACACGAGTGTGTGTCTGATCGATTCGTCCATTATTCGTAAGTTATGCATGGTTGTGTGGTGTCTAATGGTGGTCGTCGAAGGCTAGCTGGCGACAAGACCAGTTGCATGGACCCCTGGTTGTCAATACGTGCCGCATACACTTCAAAGGCTCGTCATCCATGAGTTCAAATTTTACCACCACGCCAGCGTCTGACCGCCCTGGCCTACCGAAACCCCTTCCATCGCTAGCGTGCGCTTCTCGCCTGAAATGGTCATCGTCTCTCCAGAACGTCAATGCCGCATTCACCGGACTTAACTGCAGGTGCAGTTGGTGTGTCACTGACATGCGGGCCAGATGCCCGTTGGGCCCACATGTCAGTGACCCAACGCACCTACAGTTAAGTCATTGAAGCAGCATCCGCATTCATGCCCGACGAACCTACTCCGGTGCCAGCCGTCCATCCATCTGCCGCAGCTCATTGCCATTCGCCCGCTATTTTAACTTGAGCCCCAGCTCCCAGCCATAGCCAAAGACCCACACTCATTCTCCTCCGATCCCTTCCTTCTGTCGGCACCTCACCAACCATGGCCTCCTGGCGCTCCAAAGCTCTCTTGGACGTACTGTCGCAGGAGCAGACGAAGGACATCGGCGGCTCCGCTCCGGGCGCGCTCCAAAGCTCTCTTGGACGTACTGTCACAGGAGCAGACAAAGGAGATCGCCGGCTCCCCCCCGGCCGCCCTCCGCCACCACTACCACGAAGCCGGCGCGCGTGCACGAGCACAGCCAGCAGCGAGGAAGAGTAGTACACGGTAGGTTGCCACCACTCTGGTCCCAGGAAGGCCACCGCTCCTCCACTCAGTCGATGCCAAGCTTGGTGGGATAAACATCGGCGGCTGATTAGCCGCTTGACGGCGACGTGGAGGCGGAAATCTTCAGAACCTTGTGCTCCGGAGGAGGAGGTTATCGAGGCAGATGAGGAGGAGGCAAAGGCAATGGCCAGCTTTCTCGGGTTCATGGCCGGACATGGTGGTCGGGCGCCAGCGATTGTTTAGATTAGGTTTACAGTAGGTTTTAGTATGGTTTGTGCGAAATATGTAATGAATTTCGTCCAGTTTGTAGGAAAAGTTTTCGAAATGTAATGAATTTCATCTGGTTAATTTGAAAATTGCTTTGTTTGCACGAATTTCGTCCGGTTAGTTCATATAGTTGTCGAAAGGTATGCGGGCAGCATTGGATGGCATCCATCATGTCCTCGGACAGATGCCAGTGTAAATTTGTTGGCCAGCACTGGAGATTAACAGTGCTCCATTATTTGGCAGGGAACAGTTATCCCTCGATCAAAATCAGATCCGCCGTGTTTTGCACTCCTGCCACGTAAGAGTGTAAACTCTTGCTTACATAAAAATGGAGCAAGTGGACGGCACTGTAGCACGTCATATCACTCAAACTAGCCCGCCTAACGTGTGGGAAAGCATCGCCCTCGTCATTTTGTTCTGGATTTCTATCGATCGATCGCACGAAAATGTTTCGCTTTGCAAGTTCAAAAGAAAAGGTGGCACACTTACGACTCATACGCGTCGCACCCCCGACAGTCCGGCTCACACGCCGCTCACCAGAAGGGACACGTGTTGTCTTGCAATTTCACTGACATGTGGGACTGCAATTGAATAAACCGTCGATAGCCGAAATCTAATCGCTCGGCAGGCGTCGGCTGAGAAGAGAGAGACGGGGGAGGGAGAAGAGATCGCCCGCCCGCCGCGCACGGACTCCAAGAAATATATGGTGATAATGTGAGGTGGGCCATGCGGGAGTCCGGACCGCTTCCAAGCCCTCCCCCCTCAGACGCCAGCTGCCCGCATTCATAGCAAGTAGTACCAGTAAAATACTGGCCTATAAGCCCGCTTATGTGGAGGAGAGAGAGGCATTGACAAAGTCAAGGAGTGGGCTCTGCAAGAGCCCGTCTCTACACGTGCTCCTAGGTATAAAAAACTTATTCTAAAAAAAGAGGCATAAAAAACAATTGTATCTAAAAAAGAAAGGTAAAAACATTTGAGAGGAAATAGATAGAGAGAAAGTGAGAAAAAGTTCTAACCTTTATAGCCAACCTTATAGTCAACACTATGATAGTATTACATGAGGAAGGAGGGAGTGGTGCACATGCCAAGTTCACTGGGCTGCCATGTTTCACACTCCTCCGTCGTAACAGTGGAGACAATTTCTTTCATGAAAAATAAACAATGAATACTCGTTGCTCGTCCTCTATATAAGAAAAGAATACTTTCCATTCGCCGACATGTGGGACGTCGACCATCCTTGTCCACCTGCCATGCACAAAATTATCGTGGTCCACCCCAGTCGTAGCGCAGGCCCAACCTTTCCCGTGTAAGTTGGTCGGACGAAGGAACCATCATGACTTTGTTGAATTCCGCTTCTTCAAGAAAACTTACTGTACCCGCAATACTGCTACCACACGCGAAGACTGGGCGGCACTGTACCACGTCATATCACTGAAACCCACTAGGCCAAACTAGCCCGCCTAGGATCTGTACTCCCTCCGTTTCAAAGTTAGTAGTACAAAGTTAAGTCATCTATTTTGGAACGGAGGGAGTACGTCTCTGTACTGCTATGATTTTGTGTTGTACGTCTCTGTACTTTTGCTACGATTTTCCTACCCTATGAACCAAATGAGGCATGAATGTATCCGTGTCGACTATTGTCTGATCGATCGCTAAGCCTACAATTTTAGGAGCTTCGTCTATTGGCCGATCGACGACGGACAAGAGCATCTCTAGCAGACCCCGTATAAATGGTCAAACCCGCAAAATAACCTTTTTTGCAGTTCCAGTCGAAAAAACGAGCCCGGACAGACCCCGCAAAATCGTCCGACCCTTAAAAATTTTTAAGGGGCCCTGCAAACGTGAACGTGAAACCCTCATATATACAGTTTTGAGGGCAACTTTACTAGGGCCCTGCATATCGGTCAACGTTGGCGGTTGAGGAATCTTTGCTCCCGCCAATGCCATGAAGCTCGCCCGGCCACTGCGCTCGCTCGCCGGCCGTCCGATAGCCGGCCGGCCCTCCGTCCCCGCCGCCGCGCTCGCCCGTGGCTCTGCGGCTCTCGAATGGAGCTAGCTAGCAGCTCAATGGATTCGAAGAGCTAGCTAGCTAGCTCGATGCGACGGCCGTTGGATCCCGACGCCGCTCGCGCCGCCCCGGCAGCCCTGGCCTCCGCGCTCGCCCTTCCCCCCTGCCGCCGCCGCCTTGGCCTCCGCCTGCGCCGCGCTAGCCTCTTGTTTTCCCTCGTCCGCCTGTTCGCCGGATTGACGCGAGGAAGAGGACGACAAAAAAAGAGCTAGCTCTGTCTGTTCGGTATATTCGGAGAATATTCTTTTTTACGGGTTGATTATACGGGGTCTGAGTCTGTCCTCGCCCGCGCCGGCCTGCATATACCCTTTTTCACGAACTGCAAAAGACTTATGCGGGTCGGGATTTTGCGTGGTCTGCTAGAGATGCTCTAAGTACTATAAGTGTACCATGAGCTCATCAGCCCCAACGTTTCTCTTCGGTGGGTGTTTTGCAAGTACTATAGCTGGCATAGTAGCTAGCCTACTAACACCAAGAATCATCAAACAAGCCCTGCTGATATGATAAATAGTTCGAACTTACATCTAAGCATGCGATATATCACATCAAAAGCTGGTGAGGATACATCTGTTTCCATAACTCGGAGAGGGTTTGCATGATTCACTATCAAACAAAAGTAGCAAGTACCGCCCACACAAGACAGTGCACTAGCCCTAAGATGGTGTGATAACACGCATCATTCCGGTAATTAACACAGGGCAATGCAAACTACCCTGAAGGATTAGCGCGACCAACTATTTCTTGTCATCGATCTCTCGAGCAATGACCACAGCATGGACAGCGGCATGGGAATCGATCTCTGGGGCACTGTCCACAGGATGGACAGCGGCATCGGAATCGATCTCCGGGGCGATGTCAACACGATGGACCGCGACATCGAAAACGATCTCTGGGGCATTGTCCATAGGACGGGCCGCGACATCGGAATCATCAAGGACGTCCACCGGCACCTGCACAACCCTAACATATTATCAAGCACATTGCAAATAATCAAAAACCACAACTATGGTAAGCCATTATTTTTTACCTTGTGCAGCTCACCGGGGGGATCCCATCCCTCCGGGGGCCATCTCCTCGTCCTCGATGGGGGCCATCACCTTGCCAGGGGAATACTGCTTCTCAACGGCGACTATCTCCTCAAACTCGTCCTTGAGCCTCACATAGGTGGCCATTAGAGTTTCTGGGGTAGGCACGGTGGGGCCCTTCCTGTTCTTCCAACTTTCTTTAAGGAGTTCGTCCGCCAACGTCGTCAACTCTTTGGCCAGTGCTTGTTTCTTGGAGTTCTTCGTCTCCACGGGTTGGCCCGCCAACATGGTCAACTCGTTGGTCGGTGCTCGCTTCCTGGAGATCGCTGTCTCCAGTGGGTTGTCCGCCGGCAACTCTTTGGCTAGTGCTCCAGGATCCATCAATGAACTGACAAACAAAATGCAATCAAAAGGAAACGACAATCGCAATGAAAATGGGAAAAGAATAGGTTGTGAGAATCGGTCGGTGCTTCGCAAAAAGAAGATTCTTGGAATGAAAATATAGCAGCATCACTGATTCGCCCACCTTTCCTTCATCGGTACAGAAGAAAAATGGCAGAAGTGAGTAGCCTGGGGTGAGGTTTTCTTCAAGAAAGGGGAGAAAGGGCTTCAATGAGCGTTCCAGTGAAATGATGGTTGCTTCGTCCAGTCCAACTTCAAGGCCACTTTACCACTGCTGGTAAAGGTGGGTTTTGTGATATGACGGGTCATGACGGCCACACCCGGGGTGACCGGTGAGTCTCGACTGTAGCACCTCACTGTGATTTGGTGGATGGCACGCGGGCCCGGATGCTTTGATGTCCCGCATGTAGATAGAGTGGCTAGTCATATAGGAGTGCTCAATATTGTGAACCGCGACCAAGGCGGAGAGGAAAACGACAGAACTACGTAATTAATGCATGAGTTTAATTAGGGTAGTTTTGTAAAGTACGAGATACATTCCTCCAATCACAAAATGCCTTGGTTGATGAGATTTGAGATTTGAGCCAGTACTGCACGCGGTGAAATCTCTAGAAAGGCAAATACTCCTTTGCGGTTTATAGGGCTATACTAGCAAGTACTAGTACTACAATAGTGGGCTCAAATAGCAATTGTGTCTCATGCAAGAGCCTGGCTATATGCGTGCTCCAAGGCTCCGCACCACGCCCCACCCCTACACAAAGACTGCCACGTTCGGGTTCCGCTTGGCTCTTCGCCTCTTCGAGGAGACGAACAATGATGTTACTACTACTGCTTCTACAGTAGTATCGAATCCACTGCTGCATGTCCGTCCACCGCGTGCGGGAGGGATAGCCACCGCGCGCATGGGCGAGGGAGAAGGCGTGTAGTAGTAAAATCAAGCTTCTCCTCGTTGTACGAGTTGACGCGACACATCATAGCACTGGCCCCACATGGTTGCCTCTAAACTTTGCTGAAAGACCCGCAGTGTACAATACTCCATTTGCTGCAACCTCTAACATTTACCCCACCACAAATTAAAATATATATATATTCCTGCCTTGACCAGATGAGCGTGCAAACTAGAATCACCAGGGTGACAGGTAGGGCCAGAAGATTTTTTTAATCAAAAAAAGCATGGATCCGACCCCAACGATTTTAAGCTTATAGGCACGATACACGCTATCCTAGACTAGTCTACACATGAAACTACCACACGAGTGTCCGGGCTGCGCTTGGCTCTTCGCCTCTTCAGGAAGTTGAACAATGATGGAGTATTACTGCAGTGTAGGAGTACTATACTATGCTTCTGGCCATCTGACACCGATTGAACTGCTGCATGTCCACCATGTGCGGGAGGGAGAGCGGAAAGCTTCTCCTAGTCCTGCCAGCCACCACGCTCATGGGCGAGGGAGGGACACAGCTTCATTGACTTATTGCTCCTGCCTTTGCGTCTATGACAGGTGGGCCCAATAGGTCGGTGGCCCACCTGTCATGCAGCCAAAGGCAGGTGCTGTTAAGGCGAGAGGGCGTTGTAGTAATCAAACTTCTCAGTCTTGTATGAGTTGACGCGACACATCAAAGCACTGCACTCGACATATTTCCATAATTTGCGTTTACCGATGCATTAGTTACTCCCTCCGTTCCTAAATATAATAAGTCTTTTTAGATATTTCAAATGGACTACAACATACGGATGTATGTAGACATATTTTAGAGTGTAGATTCACTCATTTTGCTTCGTATGTAGTCACTTGTTGCAATCTCTAAAAAGACTTATATTTGGAAACGGAGGGAGTACAACGCATGCATGCATTTCGTGACTTTCCTTTTGATACTTGCATGTGTTGATTTGATGCACCTTGCCAAATTTTGACTATAAATTTAACTAACCAAATGTTCATGCATGTCACAAAAAATTACGGGGCTGTTTGGATTGTGACTATGTTTGTCTTATGTTGCCACATTATTTTTGCCACACTTGTGTAACTTGAGTTGCTCAGGGGCTGTTTGGTTCCTAGCCACACCTTGCCACACTTTGCCACACCTAATCTTAGGCAACTTTGACCAAGTTAGGCAGGTGTTTGGTTCTAGCCACACCTAAGGCAAGAAATTTTTATGAGCAATGAACCCCACATGTCATAGACACAAAAAGTGTGGCAAGATTCTCTTAGGCAAGCCAAAGTGTGGCTAACAATTTGAGCAACTCAACTAAGGCAAGTGTGGCAAGTGTGCCTAAAATCATGTGGCAACATATGGCAAAGATAGTCACAATCCAAACAGCCCCTCAAATTGTTAGACCCACTTTGGCTTGCCTAAGGGAATCGTACCACACTTTTTGTGTCTATGACATGTGGGGTTCACTGCTAATAAAAAATTCTTGTCTTAGGTGTGGCTAGAACCAAACACCCACCTAACTTGGTCAAATTTGCCTAAGGTGAGGTGTGGCAAAGTGTGGCAATATGTGGCTGGAAACCAAACAGCCCCTACATCAATAAAAACTATGTTCAAATACGAATCAAACGATATAATTTTTGTTAACATGCAGTAACATTTTGTCAGTTAAATCTTTGGTCAAAATTTAGCACCAATTACAAAGGGGCCCAATAAATATTGTGCTCTCACATTTTGTTTTGAGGATACTCCCACATACTCCATCTGTTCCCAAATATAAGTCTTTTTAGAGATTCTAACAAGTGACTACATACGGAGCAAAATGAACGAATCCATACTTTAAAATATGTCTACATACATCCGTATGTTGTAGTCCATTTGAAATGTCTAAAAAGACTTATATTTAGGAACGAAGGGAGTAGAAAATATAATAATAATGCATGTTGGGGCAGCCCACCTTTCCGATAATTTTAGCCGTGGGCTTGTTCACAATTTTTACAAGGGGCTGGTTGTTCATTTAATGGAGGGTCTTGTACCAGATTTGAACGATACACAGCGCGACCTGGCACACCATAACACCACTTGGAATAAGCGGGTAGCTATCTCAAAAAACAATCAACAACTAAAAAAAGGCGACCTGGCATGTACATAATTTTAAACGATTGTTTTGATGGAGTGAAAAAGGAAAACTACCCCACTACGTATATATAGGCCGGAGCCTCTACGCTTGCTTGCTAGGGTTGCTCTATTCACACACTCTCATCCTCTCCAGATCTAAACAAGATAGCGGTGGTAACACTGTCTTACTCTCTTCAAAAACACTATCTTTCTATCCTCACCGCTGGTTACAGATCCGGACGTATCCCCCTCCGCCGGTGAAGGGGGGGAGGGGCAGCGTTTAGGCCGTCGTTGACAGGGAGGGAGGAGACCCACTGCCGGCCGCACCATTATCTCTGGCCGAGCGCCGGCGCGGGAGGTCCTCCGATCCCTTCGTCGTTGCCCTAGTGTGGGCGGATCCGGCCTCCCGCCGCCCACCTATCCACATCACGATGACCTTCAGGTATATCTTCCTTTGAAACCGCCATAGCTCTACTTCCCCAGCTCGCTACGTTGCTGCATGTGCATCATTTTCTGCCTCTCAGCCCCTCTCGATCGGATGGTCCAACGTCACCTATTTTTCTACTTCTATTGTTAGAGGTAAAGCTACTTCATGGAGTCGAATCTTGTACTTGGTTCAAACAAGAAATAAAGTGGGGTGGGGGAATTTAGTATGTGCATCGGACTTGGTACAAACAGGAAGGATAGGGGGTGAAAGTAGTACAGACTGGTCATCCAACCGGCCTCTTGGTCGAAAAGGGAAATATAGGGGAAACGCTGTACACAGTGGTATGACCAGGACTAGATTTGCTATCCACACATAAGATGGTTGCATGCATCATTATGATGCAGAGGCCGGGGCACGCCTCCATTTCCAAAAAAATCATAGGAGTAGGTGGCTAGAGTGAACAAAAATGGGACCAACCCAAATATGTTTCTTGGATGTTTGTTTCTCGGGGCAACAAACTCTGAATCACCACTTTATGCCCCGGTTTAGGTACATGGTGCTGGACTGCTGGTGCACCCACTGTCCCATGCCCTTATACCAAATATTTAGCTATTATTAATCCGATGCCCCTGGTAAAATGAAGCCATGCCACTGTTATAAGCCATGACAAGTTTAGCCAAATGTTTTTGCCTATAATTGTTTGAGACTCTAACTGTTTCCTCTATAGCTATTTGTGCAAACAGGGATATCCATTTCACCTGGTTGCTGTTGTGACCTTTTGGTGCACTACACAAAACACTTCTTAAAAGAAGTGACTTTTGTGTTGTTTAACTGGAATGTCAGAATGGAACAGTTGGTTCATTTCGGTGGAACTGCACAAAGGGAGATCTGTGTTCCAATCCTCATCATCCATATTGGCACCATACCCTTCCTTTAGGTAAGAGTGATATTTAATGCATGTGTTCATCTCTATTTTGCGACTGCCATGAGAAAATAATGCTATTGTTTACTAGTACACTTGTACTCCCTCACTGACAAAACCAATTCTAAAATAGAAGGCCAATCATGTACTTGGTTTCATCAACTGGTGAGGAGAAAGAGAAACAGAGCATAAAGAGGAAGAAGAAGAAGAATAAACAGTGCCAAGGTGATATTGCTGAAGCCGAGGCCTCAGTCGAGGGCATTCAAGGGCTCCGGCAATGTCTACCTTACATGTGAGACGATCCTCCAGGGAGCCCTTCCACTTCTGCGTATTGTCCATGATGAATTTGATGCTACTATTAGAGTAGTATGCTAATGTCTTTCTATCCTTTCTCACTAAGATAATGAAGGTTTCACCTTGTGCCTACTTGTGCAAACAGGAATCATGTTGTGCCAATCATACATTTTAGTGGAACTACACAAGACAATACAATGAACTGTATCCCATCCAGTGCTTTAAATCTACTGGAAGTTCTTGATAATCTTTCGATATAATCTCAGCACTGGTAAACAAGAGTGATTTCAACTATACATTTGAAGTGCACAAAAATATATACTATTGAGTGATTCCAGTGAGTGCTTTATCATCTCTTCTGGGACTACATGAATAAGCTTTTTTGCTCAGGTTGGTACCGGCCTATGGCCTTCATCCATATTAGTTTGCTGTCATCTCTATTTGTATCGTGCTACTGTCATGAGAAACTCCTTTATCTTTGCACGTTAAAGTTTTGCAACCTATGATACATGGCAATGCTTTGAGTGTTGAGCTAATTGGCACTGATTAAATAAACAAATACCTCTCTTTAAGCAGGACTACTATGTTGCTAACTTTACCCATTAAGATAACGAGGGTGCTTCTATTTGTTAGTGTATGTCTCATCAACTAGTCCCACTATTACAGTAATCTCACTCTCTCAATATATGTGCCAACAGGGATGCTCGATTTTGGTGGAACTGCACAAAAACTTCGGGTGCTTCATTGCCTCGACGGCTTCCTTCCTTTCCTGTCAGTCGCTAACCTCGGCTTGCATTCTTCCTTTGTTGTCAGTCGCTTGGTTTATCTCAGCTTCTAGTCAAAGGAAATAGTAATTGATATGCTACCTCACACTGGTTGGTACTGGTCTTTATCCTAATTATTGTGCTTGTCATATGTATTGGTAATTTGGTATTGTGCTACTGTTTGCCGATTTCATAAAGGAATAACTTGGAGCCTGAACTCGCAGGCAAATCATTACATTGGGTGATTTCAGTAGAACTGCACAAAAAGATCAGATGGACAGGTACTTATGCTGCTGCTATGTACTCCAAAGTTCACTCAGACAAGCATCGATGTTGACAAGAAGAAGTGCCTATATTCATTTGAGTATCAATTGGCGTCAACTAGTTGTCAAACTTCAAGTATTAGGAGAGTGAACGCCAAAAATATTGCTTGGCACATAGCCCAGAAAAATGCGGTCCAGTCTTTGGTCCCAACTTGTGCCTTTTGGTTATCGGCACATGTGGTAGCGAACTGTATGGCATGGAGTCCAAAGATTCCAGACAAGTTGGTTGACGCATATATTCATCTGGCACTTAATCAGTCTGCACGCCAGGGATGCTCCGTTTCAGTTGAACTGCACAAAAAATTTGGGTGGTCCAATTTCTCAACCGCCACCTTTCTTGTCTGCAATGTAGAATTTTGGCGAGCTACAGGACCAAGATGAGCCAGTAAACTAGTTGGATGAAAGCAGTGGCCAAGTTGCTCAAACCTCACTCGGCACGAGGCCACTATTTGAGGATAAACCTACAAGAAAAGTTCAGATTGTCTGTGCTGCCTCTTATGTACTCGAAAGTTTACTCGTACAAGCATTAATTTTAGCAAGAAGTACCTCCGACTGAACACCACTTACCAGTGTGTACCCTAGGTAATTAAAGTTCATCCATGGATGATATTTGCTGTGATCTTAATCATTTGGATGCATAAACATAATGAAGTGCCTCCCTGTTATGCGAAAAAAATTATTCCTCCCGTTGACAGCTGGGACCCATCAGATTTGGTGGCTGACTTGTGGGCCTACTAAGCGGACGTGTACGCAGGGCTTTGTCAACTTAATCAACAAATGATTCTAGCAGCTGGACCTCTGGATGTTAATCCAACAGCCGTGCTCCTTCTTCAACCTATGTTCTTGCTCCTGTCTCCCGTGGGCGGCACCGCGGCAGTGCTGCCGCGCACCCGAACCAGTCAAGTTTCCCACTCCTCTCCATCGGCGACTCCATTGCCGCGTCTTCCCATCTCCGGGTCATTCCAATCTAGGGCCTCGCCATCGTCCACTGGACTTGGTGCGCTCGGCACGGTGTGGTCAACGTGGTCAACAACCGAGAGTCATTGGAAGATGACTGTATGTGAGAGGCTGACAGTGGGGACGCACCATGCCCATGGACGCATGCATGCAACTGGAACCTTCTTACCCTGAAAAATAATGTTTTCTCCCCCTGACTGCTGGGACCCACCAGATACATCTTCGCACGCAAGGAAGTGCGTCCATATTACGGGCAAAAAAATGATTCGCCCCCTGACTGCTGGGACCCACCAACTACATCTTCGCACGCAAGGAAATGCGTCCGTATTACAGGCAAAAAAAACGATTCGCCCCCTGACTGCTGGGACCCACCAGCTACATCTTCGCACACAAGGAAGTGCCTCACAGTCGGGACCCACCCGGTCGAAGCATACATAGCGCTGTCATTCTGGTCGCGAACGTGTACGTACATACTGGTCGATCGGTCTTTCTGCAGGCTGCAGCGATGAACTGTGGCCGTGCAAGGAAGGGCACGTGTCGTAGTAGAGGCGCGCACGTAGCATGTACACGTACGTACAGCGGCCAGGGTGCAAGAAAGAAAATACGGCCACGTACATACATACGGGCGGGGTCTCAAACGCCTACTCGCGCATACGTACGGCCAGGGCTCGGGTACATGGCTGGGTCAGAACGGAGAAACTGCACCGTCGTCGTGTTCATGGGGAGGCAACGGAATGCGTCATGTTCATCGGGAGGCAACGGAATGCATGCTGTTCATCGGGAGCCAACCGGCTTGGACGGAACAGGCGATGGGAACGAGGCCTGGCGTACCGCAGAACAGAGGAAACGGCCTTGTGTTCGACCGGCCACAGTGGAAACGGGATCCTGTTCGTTGGGAGGGGTCTGGCGTACCGCAAAACGGAGGAAATAGACCTCCTACGGTCAAAACGGGGTCCTATTGATTGGGAGGGGTGTGGCGTACCGCAAAATGGAGGAAATGGACTTGTGTTGGAGCGCTACGGTCGAAACGGGGGTCTTGTTCATCGGGAGGGGTGTGGCATACCGCAAAACGGGACTCCACGGGATACTGTTCATATGCACCGTCGACCTCCTCCAGCCTCCACGGGCTACTGTTCATCCACCATCGACCTCTTCCAGCCTCCACCTGCGACTGTTCATCCACGGGCTCCTGTTCATCCAGCCTCCACCGCGCACTCCTCCACCGGCTACTGTTCAACCAGCCCTCTCCATGGGGGTCCTGTTCAACCACCCCTCCACGGGCTACTGTTCATCCAGCCCTCCACCGCCTATTGTTCAACCAGCCCTCCACCGGCTACTGTTCAACCAGCCCTTCACGGGGTCCTGTTCATCCAGCCCTCCACTGGGTCATGTTCATCCACCGGCTCGATCGATCGGGGTACTGTTCATCCAGCGGCAACGGCCTCTACTACCACGGGGTCCTGTTCATCCAACCCCCACTGGGAACTATTCATCCAAACCCCCCAACAATGCTCACTGTTCATCCAGAGGCAGCATCGATCGGCTTCAGTTAGCAGCAGTGGCGAAGGAATCGCTCGATCGGGTTCAGTTAACAGCAAGGGGTCGATCGATCGCTCGGGTTAACGCGTAGCCTGCAGTGCAATTGCTCGGGTTCAGTTAGAGCCCAACGCCTCGCTCGGGTTCAGTTAGAGCGCAACGCCTCGCACACACACGCGTACATACAAGAGAAACGCGCATCGCTCGGCCCTCGACCACCCACCGTAACCGGGAACTCCCCCGATATTTTCCTTGCCCTCGCTTCTACCACGGTTTTTTCCGTCGTGGACGACCCAAAGAATGTCATGCAGCTGCATCTCCGGCCCGCCCAAGACGAAAAGCCCATTTTCTGTCATGATTTTTTGTCATAGAAGTAGGATCCCACCACATCTATGATGATACCGGGTTTTGTCACAATTATTGTCATAGAAGTGTCATAAGTACGACAGAAAAAAAAATTGTTCGGCCCAAAATGTCACGGATGTGTCTTTTTTTGTAGTGCTAACATCACTATATATTGAGGCCAATATGAATGTGATCATTAGACAATTGCTGGTAAAATGGTTTAAGTTGATGAATTGGCCCTCCTCGTAAAGGATTAGCAATGCTTGGCCCCCTAGCTCATTTATTTTTCATGGCTCCGCCACTGCGCGCAACAGCGCACATTCTCGCCCCCTCTCTTTAAATATCGATCTCGCACTTGTGCACTCCTTCATAGTCTCCCCCCACTTGGCCCCTCGCACCATCTTCTAGCCCCCCACCAGATTTTGCCACATGTACAATCTAGGAGACTCCATGGTTGAACTTAAGCATAATGCACAAACCTCAAAACACAAGTGCTTCTCCTTTGTTCTAGAATCTTCCGTATCATAATTGCCTAAACTTTTTTTCTAGTTGAATTGCCATTATTTGTTTTTACTTTATGGTTTACAACGCACAATTCCATGAATCATAAAATAGATTAAGGGCTTCTTTGATTCAGAGGATTCTCAAAGGAATTTTGGAGGATTCTAATCCTTAGGAATTTTTCCTATCTTGGTTGTTTGATTCCTAGGATTGTAAACCATAGGAATTTTTCCATAGGATTCATTTGCACTAGATTTCATAGGAAACATTCCATCCACTCAAACCTCTTTGAAAGAATCCTATGTTTTTTCTATGCACAATCAAACACTCGTACAATCCTGTAGGATTCAAGACGACATTCCACTCTAATCCCATGTTTTTCCTATTCCCGCATTTTGGAAATCCTACGAATCAAAGAGGCCCTAGCTTTTTTATAAAAACTAATTGATTTTGAATGAGATGAACTATAAGAATTAAACGAACATCTACATCATGCATATATGACTCAAAGCTTACATGCTATAGTGTGGTATTTATTCATAATTTGGTTGCCAAATCTGATGCGTGCAATGCACGTGTATCTTACTAGTACTTCGAGTATGTGCAAAACACATAAAATAGAATTCCAATGGCACGCTACACAGTGTCTCTCTTTTAGTTCATGAAGTCACGTGGCACATGTGGAGGCGTTGTCGCGACCTCCTTGTGTGAATTGATCACAGTGACGTGCTGCTGGTTCCAGAACAATGTACTCATCCTCTCTGAGGCACACTAGCAGTACATGCACGAAGCGAAGATGTGCACACACACCACGCACATACTCATTCCCCCGCACGCACATGCGGGTACACGGGCGGACGCATTTTTGTACGAAGATCCAACCCATGTGATAATTTTTACGCGTATAAAGTCCTTCACTTCATTGATGGTCAATTAATACAACGCATGCAAATTGAGTGGACGTGAGGGAGGAAGAAAGACATTACTACTCCACTGCGTGCATGCGAGTAGTTAAATCATGGGTTGCTACTTCCATTGGTCTCCTTTGTATTTCGTGACAATTTTTGACCATATTTTTAAGTAACATAATATTTATGCATGTCATAAAAAGTGGCACAGAAAAATGGGGCTAATAAACCAGGACGCAGGCAGCATGATCAATTTTTGCCAGGGCTACTGTTGGTGGCCTTTGTATTTAAATATGGACAGAGTGGAGTAGTACTACTATCTTTATCTTAGCCTCGTAGGGCTCTCCCAGCGCCTAGGCTCGCCTCCCCGCCTCGCCCACCGGATCCCGCCATGGATAATCCCTTAGATCCCAGGATCCCGCGGGCTGCTCTCTCGCTGCGGCCCGCAACACTGCCGCCTTTGAGCGAAACCCACATGTGTTTTAGAGGGGACCCATTGCTCTGGAATCACAGATTGGTGGTGCCGGAGGACATGCCAGGGCTGCGTTTCAGGTGGTGGGCAGCAAGGGAAAATCTGATCGAGGAAGCGTCGCATCGATTGGAGAGAAGTTCCATGGAGCTGCGCCTGGCGCAGCACAAGGCGGAGGCGCAAGTCGATCTCAGGGGAGAGATGCTGAGGGATGTCAGCATCTGGCAGCGTCGCATTGATTTTGAGCTAGGGCTAATGGCAGAGATCATATTCACAGAGTCAACGGCGGAGGAAAGAACGTGCATGCCTACTGAATGGCATGAGCAGCCGGTGCAACTGTTCAAATGGGCGGTAGGAGAAGCCAAATCGCCGGACAAGTTGCGGCGGCGCCGCTAGGCATGCATCGTACGCGAGGTGAGATGCCCTCCTTCCCCGCCGGTGATGCATTGACCTACTCAGTTGCTGCTGCAGTGAACTTGCGGCGCCATGGCGGGTTGCAACCGTGACAATCACTCCATCTATATGTATTGTATTACTGTGAAAATACTTGGTCGTTTGGAAAAAGATGGTAATTGATTTATCACTAGTTTTTGAATTCTTAGTCGTGACAATCACCCGAAGCCACAACCAAAAGTCTCCATCGTGTAATACTTAGGGTCGGTCGCACCAATAGACGGCCGGTCAGACCAGGGACACGCATCGGCTTGGTCTGACATGTACGACTAGTTATACATCACTGACTTGTGCAGCCGTATTTGACCAGTAGTACGGAGTAGTTGAAATTTGTGTTCTAGGAAACTCATCGGGAGCCGTTTCGGGCCTCGAAACCAAAACCATCAATTAATCTTTAGCTTGTTCCCATCACATTCCAAAGTGTACAGTATAATTAAGTGCAAACCTGCTCACACCCTAGTATGTATAAAACCTGAACGTGTTCCCACTTCCCACTATGCAGGTTTTACTAGTACTAGTGCTAGTACTAGGTTATAAAAAGGGGAACTAGTACCTAGCCAAAAATCACTCTACCTCTTCCTCCTCATTATTCTTTCTTGTTCGTCCGTCCTTGCCATGGCCGGTGTGCAGAGCTCTAGGTCGAGAACTACTCGTAACAAGGGAGCGGCAACCAAGGCCGCGGAAAAAAAGAGGGCTTGCCGCCTCGCAGAGACCTCGAAAGATCTCCCACGGGCAGGCGAGGGCTCCCAGGAGCGCCCTAGCCGCGGAGGCGAGGGCTCCCAGGAGCGCCCTAGCCGCGGAGGCGAACATGCCGAGATGGCGGCACTGGAGTCCTTATCCCTCGACGACATGCCCGATCAGCTCAATAAGCAGGAGGTGTTCATCGACGGCTTGGTGGAGCTGCTGAAGGAGAGCCTTGACGACATGCCCGCTGAGCTCAATGAGCAGGGGGAGTTGACCGCCGGCTTGGTGATGCTGCTGAAGAAGATCATTGCATCGGATAAGAAGGCGACCGGCGAGATCCTACAACTTCAGGAGGACAAGGTGAATCTCTGCCACGAGCTCGACCTGCTGAAGGAGGAGAACGCCAGCTGGAAGAAGCTAGATGAGAATACTAGTTCCTCGATGAAGATGCTGCAGGCCCTCGTCATGGAAAAGAAGGAGGAGTTGGCGAAGCTCCGCATCGAGCACCCAGCTGCTGTCAAGGTACATAATGCGGCCGTGGAACAGATGATGAAGGCTCGCGTCGAGAAATCCCACGTCATGGACAGAATGATGAAGATGGCGGAGGAGATGTGCAAGGAGATGGAGGGCGTGGTGGCGATGAAGAAGCAGTTACGACTCCGCGGCCAGCAACCCTTCATGTAGTAGAGAGCAGCGCCCCAGACTTGTGTGTGCGTCTTCCTTCTTTTTTGGGGTGATAATATTCCTTCTTCTTTTTCTCCTGTGTTCCCTCTTTTACTTCGGGTGTTTCGCTGCACGTGTCATGTTCTCTGCGAGGCATGAATAGAACAATGCTAATGATGAGCGGTGCTGTGGGATCGATGACTAGCAAATTAGATCATTTTTTATCGCCATATGGCACTGGGTTGCCGTGTTTCCTGCTCCCCCATCATACTAGTACTCCAGTGGAAAACTTGAGTATACCGCATGGTTCTTTGCTCCTCCTCAGGTCGTCGGCAACATTTATACAAGCAGTCAAATCACAAGGCCCCACCTTCCAGCAGTAATGAGCCATCAAATCAGAACAAAGGTCCTCGCCTCTCGTGAAACCGACCAATTGAGACTGCCCCGCCCTCTAGCCTTTTAAAAAATGTATACTTTTGTACAATAGTAGTATCGATGGATTGCGCCATGGAGCAAAGCTAACAAGATGAAATTCAAGAAAAAAGGTGGTACATATAGAGAGCGCTCATCGCCAAATTATGTATATAGTACTATTAAAAAAGCTAGTACGTGCTTAAATGGGATGCTAAATTATATTGAAGGAATTAGCATACCTATTTAATTCTTTGGTTCTTATTATTTATGCACTAGTTGTGTATCACTACTCAGTTTTGCCATTAGAAGTTACAACTAAAAAATGCCATCGATCCATGAGATGCTTGCTCAAAAATGCAATTAGATATCTCAAAAATGCCATCGTTCCGTTAGATGTTTGCTCAAAAATGCCATTAGACATTGTTATTTTCACGTCAAACCCGTTGACCATGTTATATGACAAAAATAAGCCGATTCTCTCTATCTCACAATGATAAGTGTGGCCCCGCTTGTCAGGAGTAACCAAGCGAATAATTTTACAGGAAAATAAGAACGCTGTGGGGATCAAGTAGGCCCCACACTTTATTGTACTGTAGTGAGATGGAGGGAGAGATGGCATGTTGGTCCATAGGTATTTATGTCATTATAACATGGCAAAAGATATTTGAGTCACAATAATGGTGTCCAGCACAACACACCCATCAAATAAAACTAAGACCCTGAAATTCTTTGACAACTAAACTGCTGGCTATATGATGTTGGCCATATATATTGTATCTATATAATGTGAAGAAACGAGTGGTAGTACTACCAACTAAAAGATGAACTGTATGAAATACTAGTATGTACGTACTGAAGAGTTAAAGTAACGAGAAGGAACATAACATAGTTCTGCTGGGGGCTCAGCACAACACACCCCTCAAATAAAACTAAGCACCCCTGAAATTAAACTAAGCAACTAATCCGGTAGACACTGCATTAGAACCACCATGAGCAACGACACTGCCACCTTACTCGGACTCCTCGTCCACGTGCTCGACATCATCCTTGTCCCTCTTCCTCTTGTCTGATACTTCTTTGCTTGAACCGCACACTTAGCTCTTGCTCTTCATCCAACCCTTGTAGATATTGAAACAAAGCTAGGAATCCATTGCAGCATACTGGATGTGGTCTATATCTAGTACATTCCACTGCCATGCATGACGATGAAACTTGGGCGGAGGTTTCTTCAGTTTGTCGTACGAAGGATGAACCATGGCTCCTGCCAGGGTCAGCATTGAAGGCCGATCACGGGAGGGCACCAGCCCATTCTTCTAGAGCTCGAAGGGCTTGCCTACAACGAGGCCTATCCGACCCAGGACTCTTGTGTCCGTCGTGAAGTCTACAATAACAAATTTGACTAGGTCGCTCGCGAGGAACTTCTTAAATTCCTCGCACTCAACGTCGGCATGGCATATGTGGTAGACCAAGCACAAGTTATGCATGCAAACCTGGATCACGGCGGGCTTCATCTTCTCTTCCTCCTTTAGATTCTTCTCTTTTCCCAGGGCTGTGGTGTACTCAACATCTAGCCTAGCGATCCACTCATCATTTGAGTTTTTGAACATGTGCCTGAAGCAAGCAAGGCATCCTTTCACCGTCGTGGAAGAACGGATGTAGATGACATCGAACTCCTCGCCGGTGATGGTTCTAACCTTGTACTCATCGCCGATCATGGAGATTTGGGACGCCATGGATTTGGGAGGAGGGTTAGGATTAGTGGAGCTGCCGTAATGAGAAAGGACGGGACTACTAGGAGCGAACTGCTGTAATGTTAAAGGACGTCCCGGGATGAGTAGGAGCGAACTGCTAGCGGTTTTTCGATTGTAAAAATGCTGAGTGGGGCGTGCGAATGGCAGGGTAGTGGCTTGCCTAGTGGATAAATGGATTCTTGCACAGTACTATGGGGCCCAATTAGATGTCATGTCTACTCGATGCCCAATTAAATGGCTTTCGATGTCATGTCAAGCGCCGGGAAAATTACAGGTGATACGAAGCTATCCATTCTCCCATGATACGGGCTTCCCAGAGCCCTTGGATCTGAGATTGAACGGTTGCATGACGTGATTCTAGACCTATGGGTGAATATCCTATCCTGGAGGGTTATTCTGGAAATTTTCAACAAGTTAGCATGCGACCGTTCGATCTCAGATCCAAGGGCTGCCAGCAGCCCATATCATGGTCACGCCTACCACGACCGTCTCCTCGCTCGCGCGGTCGCTCTCTTGGAGATTTAACACGGTGCGTTAGGCTATCTGATGTTGGCATGTCATACATACTCATCACTTAGTCACTCATACAACAAGGTTAGCTATAAGGTTGGCTATAAGAGTATTTTTTACTTCTCTCTATCTCTTTCTTCGTAGTATTTATTGCATTTGCCAGGGAGTGACCTCTTCCAATGAAATGGTGCTTAGATGAGGTGCTAAGGGCATTAAATGGCTTAGCAACTCAAGTCCCCAATGCATAGGTGCTTAGTTTTTGTTGCTAAGTTTGCTTCATTTAATTAGCTATAGACTCAAAATTGTCTTTTCACCTAGGTACACGCGCTTAGCACCATTTCTTCCTGGGGTCACGAAACTAGTCTCTCTCTTCTTAATTAACTTGCCACATCAGACTTTATGCCTATGTGGCAGGCTTAGCACCTGTACGAGCAAGTACAATAGTGGGCTATAAGCCCGCTTACATGGCATTTTTGCATATGTGGAGGAAAGAGGCAAGGAAAAAGTGGAGGAGTGGGCTCTCATGCAAGAGCCAGCTTCTACATGGTGGAGCATTGGGAGAGGCACCGGTATACCATGGAGGTGGTCAGGAATTGGGAGACTCACGCCGGTCATAGCGCCGCAGTTAAAATGATAATGGCAAGTCAAATCACGGGGCCCCACCTGTCCAGCAGTAACTCGCTGTCAAATCACACATCCCTACGTTAGCAGCAGCCTACTCCCTCATCTTCTCGCATCTCTGTCGAACCGACTAGGCGGAACTGCCCCGCCTACCGCGCAGGAAAAGCCTCGCCCTCGACTTTTCTCTATCTCTTCTCTACTACTATAGTGTAGCAGTTTTGAATTTGGATTTACCACTTCCCCCCCCCCTAGCTTCCCGCCAAAACGGTTTTGAGGTGCTTGGAGCCGTTGATTTCCCACATTACGTTGACATCAACCTTTCATCAATCGTCAGCGCTACGTATCCAACGGCTAACATGTGCTGGATTCGCCTCTCCTGCCGTGAGTCGCAGGTCCACACTGACCCAGCTGCGGGAACCACCTAGAAGCTATACGATATTTCCCTTAAAAATATAGAAGCTAGAAGGTTGTTCCAGAAACTTACCCGTCTGTGGTCTAGCCGGTCCCAATGGATGGATTTTTTAGCTTCACCGAGCCGGTACCTGTCTTGTCACATCACTAAGAGTACTACGATTCACCCGTCGTAGAAAAAGGGTATGCGGGAAATTAATCTAGCTAGCGTGTACAAGTCACATTTTTCTAAGCAAAGAGAGAGATTTCTACCAATCCATAAACATAGAAGAAACTAAATAGATGCTTCACATTATTCTAATATGCTCAGCATCTCATACTTCCTCTGCTCCTAAATATAAGTCTTTTTAAGATTCCAATAAAAACTACATACGGATGTATATATGCATATTTTAGAGTGTACAATCACTCATTTTGCTCCGTATGTAGTCCATGTTGAAATATCTAAAAAGACATATATTTAGGAACTGATGAAGTATTTTAGATGGTAAAGGCTTTATTAAGCAAGGCTAAAGCTTTGCCTTTTCATTAAATGAGCAAGGAGTAAAGAGCATGTACAAGGTCATATTCAAAAAGGAGCAAATAGATTACTCTCCAGGAAATTCGCAAAAAAACTACTCTCCAGGAATGATTGCCCCTAAGTGTTTCACCCCGGTGATATACCACAACCTAGCCTCTCTCTTGATATTGCCAAATATAGATGTAGGCAAAGATGCAAAATTGCAAAAAACTCGAGCATTCCTTTCAAAATCTCCCATGACATGCGCTTAAGAAGACAAGCCATGGCATCGTTTGGTTGCTCATTTGAGTCGATCGCTTTGGTCCACCAAAGGTGGGTGGAGTTGAATGATGCCAATTTCGGGGGTCGAGGTCCTTTTTTCCAAGCCAATCTTTAATCATGCACCAAATTCTTTATGTATATTTGCATTGGAATAGGATGTGTCCCAAGGTCTCCATGTGACATTTGCAAAGATGGCAAAAGCTACAATTAGGCTATCCTCTTTTTTATAATTTATCATTTGCCAAGCAAAAAAATTGCACTTCGAAGGTGCCCAAGCTTTCCAAACTGTGAGCTTGATCAAAGACGAAGGCAAACCAAGAAAATGGGCATTGGAATCCAAGACAGTGGAGTAGCAAGCATTGAAGATGAGCTTCCAAATACGAACATATAAAACTCTCCAATGTGCTCCGTTGATAATCCATCAGTTAAGCGCGTGCTTTATAGGTTAGCGTGCAAAGCACGTGCAACTTACTAGTAAATAGTACAGTATACTAATTTTGTATCCATGGATTGCGCCATGGAGCAAAGCCTCAAGAAAAGGGTGGTACACATGTAAGGAGTATACAGCACGCCCGTGGCGTTCGTGTCGCACCCCAGACGGTCGGTCGGTCTGGCACGCCGCTCTCCGAATGGTACGCGCGTCATATTGAGTTTGCACACACATGTGGGACCGCAATTGAGAACCGACCATAGGCACACTCCCCGGCCCCGCAAGTCGTGTGAGTTAATAGAAGAGAGAGACGAGCGATAGTACAAGAGAAGTGTTGTACAGATGTTGGTGCCTGGACGATCCCTGCATGACACGGAAGATTAGTTCGTCCATGCATGTGACCAGACTCCAGCAGACACCGCTGGATTGGCTATCGTCTACATATCGTGCAGGCTGTGTTGTACAGGGCTGTAGTTTTGATGAGAAATCTAAAAAAAGGTTTCTTGTCATCTCGCAGTATTATGTGTCATGTGCTTCGGATCACTGCGAGGGTTAAACAGTGAAAAGTGAGTTCCTCCAAAGCGTTGGTCATTGGGGGCACATGCACCAAGACTACTCGGCTGCCATCTAGGTCAAGCTGGCTATGTTAATTAGGACATCTATCGATGGACCCCTTTTCTACGAGTTTATCTTTAATTTGAGCTTTGATCCTCGTCTAGTTTGTCCGTCGGGATTCATGTTGTCTCCTTGGGCAGTGAGGTTATGGTTTCTTGTCATGTGGCATTTTTTCATGTTATATGTTATAATCTGGTGCTTCAGATCAAAATGACGACAACTGCGCCTCCGGGGCACGTGCGTGAAGACTTCTCGACAGTCATTGACGAGGTCAAGCCGGCTCCGGTACACAAAAGAAAACTACTCCAATATATAGGCAGGAGCCTCCGCGCTTGCTTGGTAGTGTTGCTCTCTTCACACTGTCTCGTCCTCTCCAGATCTAAACACGACAGCGGTGGCCACACTCTCTCTCTCTGCTCACCGATGGTCACAGATCCAGCCAGATCCTCTCCGCCGGGGAAGGTGAGAAGGTGCAACATTCACGCGGTCATCCTCGGCGACGACTCTTACCCACTGTCGGCGCGTCCCGATCAGCGTGCCTTGTCGTTCTCTCCCAAGCACCGCTGGCTAGGGAGGGCCTCCGTCCCCTTGTTCCTCGCTGTCGTAGTGTGGGCAGATCCGGCCTCCCGCCACCCACCTAGCGACATCCCGGCGACCCTCAGGTATAACTTCCTTCAAAAGCGGCCTTGCTCTACTTCCCGAGCTCCTGGCGTCGCTGCATTTGTATCTTTTACTATTTCTCAGGGCCCCTCGTAGATAGGATCGATCGGTTGTTCGAAAGCCACCTAAATTTTTACTGTTAAGAGGTAAAACTAGTTCATGCACTCGAATCTAATCCCTCTGTTTCCAAATATTTGTCATTCTAGAGATTTTAACAAGTGACTACATACGAAGCAAGATGAGTGAATCTACACTCTAAAATATGTCTACATACATCCGTATGTTGTAGTCCATTTGAAATGTCTAGAAAGACAAATATTTGGGAACGGAGGGAGTAGTACTACTTGGTTCAAACAAGGAACAAAGGGGGTGGGGTGGGGGAAGATTTGTTACCTGAATCTAGGACTTGGTTGAAAGAGGAAATAGTGGGGGTGAAAAGTAGGAGAGACTGGCTATCCAACTGGTCACTTGGTCTAATAGGGAAATAAAGGGAAACGCAGTACAAACTCAATATAAACCCGATCTATTGGTTGAAAAAGGAAAGAAAGTGGGGACTGGGGGACAAGTCAACAGAGTAAGTCCAGCACTAGATTTGCTAGCCACACACAGTATAAGGTGGCTATACCGAACAAAAATGGGACCAACCCAGATATCCTATTCTGATGTTTGTTGCCCCAAGCCACTCTTATGTAATGCCACTGGTATAATGTAGCAGTCGCACTGTTAAAAGTAAGGACACGTTAAACCAATGTTGTTTTCAATGTAATGCCTCCAGTAATATGAATCAATGGCACTTTTTTTCATGTCCTGCTAAATTTCACATTAAGATAAGTTGCTTCTTTTCGTTAGAAATGCAATTGTACTGGTCCGCCTACTCTCCCGTGCCCAAATACCAACTCTGTAGCAGCTGTTAATGTGATGTAGCTGGTAAAATGAAGCAATGGCACCATTAAAGTAATGTCGTATTTAATGGTTGTCATAGTTAATCCTAATGCCCACACTAATATCTAGCAATGATGCTGCTTTAGAAATTGCTACTGTCCTTGTAGGATTGCCATTCAGATAAGGAACATGCTTCTTTTCATTTGATGTATGTTTCATCACTTGTTAGTCACCCTCCTTTCCACCTTTTTTGTGCAAACAGAGATATACATTTCATGCTTGATCTTAGTTGAACTGCACAAATGATATCCAAATTATAGTTGAACATTCCAAGAGCTTCACAACCAACCTTGATGTTGCTCAATTTTATTGCAACAAATGAAGAAGAAGCTCTGTGGGTTTCGTTTTCTGATGGAAATGGAACCGGGGCTGGAGCCCTTTTCTTAAAAATGAAGAAGAAGCTGCTAGCTCATGGGACAATTCTTCATTTTAGGTGAATTGCTACAAAAGGTCCCATGAATTGAATCATCCATTTGGTGACTGGTGTCATCCCTTCTACGATGGCGTTGACTGCAGATATGGTTCCTGAGGGAGTCCTGGACTAAGGGGTCCTCGGGCGTCCGGCCTGTTTGACATGGGCCAGACTGATGGGCTGTGAAGATACAAGACCGAATACTCTCACCCGTGTCCGGATGGGACTCTCCTTGGCGTGGAAGGCAAGCTTGGCGTCCGGATATGAAGATTCCTTTCTCTGTAACTGACTTTGTACAACCCTAGTCCCCTCCGGTGTCTATATAAACCAGAGGGTTTAGTCCATAGGGACAATCATCATACTCATACAGGCTAGACTTCTAGGGTTTTATCCATTACGATCTCGTGGTAGATCACCTCTTGTAATACTCATATTCATCAAGATCAATCAAGAAGGAAGTAGGGTATTACCTCCATAGAGAGGGCCCGAACCTGGGTAAACATCGTGTCCCATGTCTCCTGTTACGAACGACCTTAGACGCACAGTTCGGGACCCCCTACCCGAGATCCGCCGGTTTTGACACTGACATTGGTGCTTTCATTGAGAGTTCCGCTGCATCATCTTCAAGAGGTTTGATGGCCCCGTCAATCATCTACAACAATGCTGTCTAGGGGGAAGTTTTTCTCCCCGGATAGATCTTCGTATTCAGCGGCTTCGCACTGCGGGCCAACTCGCTTGGCCATCTAGAGCAGATCGATAGCTACGCCCCAGGTCACCGAATTAGTTTTGGGTACCTGGGCTATATCACTGACGTCCGGGGAGACTTGACCTTCCAAGGATTCACAACTCCAACTCCCGCTCTGGCCTTAGATCCGGAGTGCGTCGCCATGTCCGAAGATTGGCTTCTCGAGCTCGCCGGACTGTCTGCGACCACGAAACCTAGTACGGGAGAGTCGGATGAAGTGGCGTCACTGGCAACCATCATGAAGCCAGACCCCTCCCCGGGCACTGGCTCCGAATCCTCGGAGTCAGCACCATGTGAGTCTGGCCGGGGAGTACCCCCCCCCCCCCCCCCCGCGCGCCGTACTCCGTGGATCTTCCTCTCTCCGAACAAACCTCGCCTTTAAGCAAGGCTCTGGACTTAATGCGATCCCTTGTCATTGCAGAGGAGCAACATCCGAACTATGCCCAGCCCGGACTAGGGGCTGAGAGCAGGGTATTTTTTCTCCCACCCACCACCCACCTTATAGCCACTGTCGAGGATTTAACCGACATGCTCGACTACGACTCCGAAGACATCGACGGTGTGAACGATGACGCCAGAGAGGATAAGGCCCAAAGCCCACCGCATACTGGACGCTGGGCAGCCACCTCCACATACGATATATATCTGGTGGATACATCCAAAGACGACGGCGAGGACGGCGGTAAGGATCCGTTTAAGGACAACAACGCTGATAAACCACGGAAGCGGCGGCATCAGTGGCGCCATTCAAAATCACGTCGTGACAAAGAAAGTAATACTGGCACCGGAGAAAATAATACTCCGGAGAATGCCAAAGATTCAAACACCCTCATCGAACCAGCTCCCAAATAGGAAGGCAGGGAGGAAGGGCAGAGTAACCTCGACGAGCCAGTTGGGAACGACGATTCGGAGGATAGTAGCTATATGCCACCCTCCAAAGATGAAATAAGTGTTGGCAACGAAGACTTCATCGTGCCAGAAGAACCCCTCGAGCAAGAAAGCTTTAAGCAACACCTCATCGCAACCGCGAGGAGCCTGAAGAGGAAACAGCAACGGCTTCAAGCCGAATAGGATACACTCAATGATAGATGGACTCAGGTCCTAGCAGCTGAGGAATACGGCCTCAAGCGGCCGACCAAAAGTTATCCGAAGCACAAATTGTTACCGCAATTGGACGACGAGGCACTGGAGCCTAGACCGTCAGCGCGTAATGCGGCTGATCGACCACCACTTGGCCAGGACAAAGCGGCAACTCAAGCCGAACACTAGCCCGCACTACATCACCGTAAAGGCAGAGATAAAACAGCTCGCGGACATACATACGACCTACGGCAGGACCTGGACAGTAGAGCAGGTCAGACCAGATCGATCTACAGATCGCAGGGGCGTGCGCGGACGCGCGACGACGGCCATCTAGCCGGACGCGACAAACATAACCACGCTCGAGCCGAAAACCGCAGACGAACTCCATCCACGTCGTGACTGGGCCCGATATAGAGGCGCTGCACACCCCCTTTGCTTCACTGATGAAGTAATGGAACACGAATTCCCAGAAGGGTTTAAACCCATGAACATCGAATCATACGATGGAACAACAAATCCCACGGTATGGATTGAGGATTTTCTTCTCCATATCCACATGGCCCGCGGTGATGATCTCCATGCCATTAAATACCTCCCACTAAAACTAAAGGGACCAGCACAGCACTAGCTAAACAGCCTTCCAGAGAACTCCGTTGGCAGCTGGGAGGACCTGGAAGACGCCTTCCGCGATAACTTCCAAGGTACATATTTCCGGCCACCAGATGCCGATGACTTAAGTCACATCATCCAGCAACCCGAAGAGTCAGCCAGGAAACTCTGGACTAGGTTCTTTAATTAAAAAGAACCAAATTGTCAATTGTCCGGACGCTGAAGCCATCGCGGCCTTCAAACACAGCATCCGGGACGAGTGGCTCGCCCGCCACCTCGGTCAAGAAAAAACAAAATCCATGGCAGCCCTTACCGCTCTAATGACCCGCTTTTGCGCGGGAGAAGACAGCTGGCTCGCTCCTAGAAGCAACAGCGCCAGCGATCCGGGCACTTCCGTAGTCCGAGACGGCAACGGCAAGCCATGACGCAATAAACACAAGTGTCACAATAATAATGAAGGAACGCAAGACACGACGGTCAATGCCGGATTCAGTAGCTCCAAACCCAGTCAAAGGAAAAATCCATTCAAGGCAAACAAAGACGGACCATCCAATTTAGACAAGATACTGGATCGGCCCTGCCAGATTCATGGCACCTCCGATAAACCCGCCAATCATACCAACAGAAGCCGTTGGGTCTTCAAACAAGCCGACAAGCTCAATGCCGGACACAAGGGGAAGGGGCCGCCCAGTGACAGTGATGACGAAGAGACTCGCCAACCAAACACCGGGGGTCAGAAGCAATTTCCCCCCGAAGTACAAACAGTAAACATGGTATACGTGACGCACACCCCTATAGGGGAACGCAAGCACGTGCTATAGGATGCCTACGCTATAGAGCCGGTCCCCCCAAAATCTAACCAATGGGCGGACTGCCCAATCACTTTTGATCACAAGGACCACCCGGTCAGTATCCGTCACGCAGGTTCAGCAGCTCTGGTCCTCGACCCAATTATCGATGGGTACCATCTCACGAAAGTCCTTATGGACGGCGGCAATAGCCTTAATCTCCTCTACCAAGACACTGTCCGCAAAATGGGCATTGATCCTTCAAGAATCAAGCCCACCACAACTACCCTCAAGGGAGCAATACCCGGCGTAGAAGCTCACTGCACGGGCTCCATCACATTGGAAGTCGTTTTCAGTTCACCGAACAACTTCCGAAGCGAAGGCTTGACCTTTGATATTGTCCCATTCCGCAGTGGCTACCATGCACTTCTGGGGCGTACCGCTTTCGCTTGTTTTAATGTGGTCCCACACTATGCCCATGCAAAACTTAAGATGCCCGGTCCACACGGCGTCATAACAATGACTGGAAATACGGAACGCTCCCTCCATACAAAGGATCATAGTACGGCTACTACAGCCGAAGCACAAAGCGGCCTCATCAAGCCGCGTATCTCATCAGCCATTAAGCCGCCGGTCCCTATCAAACAGGACCGATCAATCTCAGAGCTGGATTAGCAGTTCGGCCTCCGTCGTTCGCCTCATATACCTACAAAGTTTGTACTGCACATACATAATTATGCACTTAAAATACCCTGGTCATCGGCGGAGGCACAATACAGACAAGCCTACAAGCACTCCCATAGCCTCTTTTTATCTTCTAACTATTTTTTACCTCTTACCACAGGCGGCTCACAGGCTGGTCATCTCTCGGACTCTTTCGGAGTTTGGCTTCGTACACTCACCCAAAGGCTATTCCTGTTAAGGAGTCCTTTCACCGAGGTAAGGCGGCGCAGACGTGCGACAGGAGGTCCAAATAACTTTTTGTAGACCGCACTCTCTACTTCGAGCCTGTAAAGTGCCTTTTCCCTCAGCCTTCTACCCCTGGCATGTCAAATAGCCTGGGTTGTGGCGTTATTATCTATAAGATGGTGATTGACATATCAATCAGGTTCCAGTGAACATAATCCGTATTCAGTATTCGCTTTTTTCCAAAAAACTGAATTTTGCTTCTTCGTTTATTTCACACACGCACCTCGGCACAAATTGCCAAGGGCTTGATATGGGAACGAATAAGTTGCCAACAAGTCTAAACAGCTTTATAGCACACGTCAGCGTCACGAGTTTGGCCTTATATGCATCAGCTCCGAATCATGTCTTTGGTCAATACTTGGGTTGCCCGACTCATGTGCTTACTACCTTACATTCCGCTCTATCGGCTAGGGTAGTAAAGGGAGAACTACTGTGATTGTGTTTCCAGATCATCTGGTCAAGCACCTCAGTAGAGAAAGCCAAAAACCGACTGTCATGATGTGGCGAGAGCTGGTCAACCACTCGATGACTAATCAGAATCTTTCGCGATTTCTTCTGTATTACACGAAGGACCGTTCTCAAGGTCACCTATGTAACGCACCGTATTGGGATACCGCGTACATACCAGGGGCTATATCATAGACCCACCGTCAAACTCATACGGCTAAGTGAAAGTGTTAAAGCCCTATAGTCTGATTGCCTAGTTCGCCGCATTGACACCTCCTTCACGGACCAAGACGTTGGGTCAAGAGTGATCAAGTGCTTTTCTAAACACCCCGTATTTTATGCGAGGGGGCCGAACCCGACGACTGGAAAACTTTCAGATTATACAAAAATGGCCGCACAGGAGGAACCAAAACTTTTAGGCAAAAGTATAAAAAACATAGCCCTAATATATCATAATATTATTTTTACAATCTTGGTACATTCACTCGAAGATCATATCCTTCAAGCACTGACCCTCTATCAAGCGGGCGCCTTCTAGGACATCTTCAAAATAATGCTCCGGCGTGTGTTTGTCCTTGCCCCCGGGTGGACTCTTCGCTGCAATATCGGTGGCCTTCATCTTCGCCCAATACATCTTGACACGGGCAAAGGCCATCCGTGCACCTTCAGTGCACGCTGATCGCTTCACGGCGTTGATACGAGGCACCACATCCACAAGTCGCTGCACCAAACCGAAATAGCTATTCGGAACTGGCTCAGTCGGCCACAGCCGGACCACGACGTCCTTCATGGCAGAACCGGATATCTTGTGGAGCTCGGCCCACTGGGCCATCTGTTGTTCAGCAACAGCGGGTGCTTTGGCATGCCGAATTGTGACCAGAAAAGCTTCTCTGTTACATACCCTTCTTGCGCTTAGTAAAACTGCGCCGCATCGGAGGCACTCTTCGGCAAATCCTGGAATGCGTCTGGAGAGCTCCACATTTGATTAAGCGGGGCATACTTCGATCACCGAATTTAGTCCATAATAGAAAGGGCTTACCGGCCGCTATCTCCTAGGCTTGCCGGATCTCCTCCTGAGCCGCTCTCGACTCGGATCGTGCTTCTTTCGCCTCTCGTAAAGCCTTCTCGAGTTTGGCCCCTTTGGCCTTGTTCTCCTCCTCGAGTGCTTGGCATTTGCCAGTGGCATCCTTTTGATCTCGCTCTATGGAAGATATTCTCTCCTTGCACTGGCGCCGAGCAGCCTGTTCGGCTTTTAACTCCTCAACTGCCTTCTTGGCAGCCACATTACTGATCCTGGCTTGCTCCTTGGCTCGGGCAAGCTCTGCCCGAAGGGTCTCAACCGCAGCAGCACTATCTGCAGTTGTGCGTGTCTTAATATATAATCCTCAGCTTCGTGCTCATGTTATTATACATACATATACTGGCCGCCACAAAACATACCTTGCGCCTCGTCGAGCCGCCTGTTAATAAGCGTGATATCATCGTCCGCCACATCAAGTTTCTGCTTCAGACCTGCAACCTCTGTAGTGTGGGCAATCGCCATGGATGTAACAGACTGTGTTCCACTTAGTTAGATTATTTCCTCGGCATGTCTTTTTCGATCCACTGATTGCCTCCATTTGGACGCCAACCAGAGTCTCAGGGGCTACTATCTATGCACAAGTGCATTTTTCCGTATAGAGCACAATTGAAAAAATTACATCACATACCTTGAAGCCTCTTAGCAGGCCCATGAAGGCTTCATTCAATCCGCTTTTCGCGGACAGAATCCTCTCAACCACCGTACCCATCAAGGTACGATGTTCCTCTGAGACGGACGCATATCACAACATGTCCATCAATGTATCCGGCGCCTCTGGATTCCTAGAAGCAGCTGTAGGGGTACGGACTCCCTTTGAAGGGATATGTTTACTCAACCCTAGAGTCGTCTCCGGCTGTAAACCGGATAGTCCGGGGCCTTTATTTTTTGTCGCCGTAGGGACCGCACACCCCGGACCCTGGGCGACCGAAGTTTCACCTTCGGGCGTCGTCTTCATTATCCCCTGCACCACTTGTTGATCGGGAGAGATCCTTCGGGACGACACCTCGAAGCCGTCCGCCTTATTGGGCGAGGAGGCCTGTGGAGGCGTCTCGCTTTCCATCTTCTCCGGAAGTAGATCCCCAGAGGAAGAGGATTGTTGAGGAAGACTGCGTGCCGGACTGCAAAACATATATTCTAGATGTTACCCTTGTAATAGGAAAAGAACGGGATATGCGTAAAACACCCTTGTTCACTTACGATTCGGCTGAAGGCTTGTCCTTACGGAGGAACTGTGCGACGACGTCGTCTTCCGAGCCCCAACCGCCTGTCAGGGGCGTCTTACCTCGCTTAGGAGCCTTTAACTCCCAACCTTCGGAGGCGGCCCTTTTCTTACCATGAGGAGAAAGGATGTCAGCTTCTCTTTCTCTTTTGTCTCCGAAAGAGGGAGCCCTAACCTCCCCGGACACAGTGTCTGGTGTACCTTCAGAATGGAGGCCACCTTTGGCCTTCCTGCTCTCCTCCTTGTCCTCTTTCACCGGCACCTGGTATGGTGCCGGGGCCAGCATCCTTGTTAACAGGGGATTAGCTGAGTCTTCGGGAAGAGGGGCCGAACACCTAATTCGCTCCGGCTTCTTTATCCAGCCCTGGAAGAAGATGGTTTTCTCAGTATATTATTACGGGATATTTAACTAAGTTGTGTTTGGGAGTCGAGTGCTTACCGAGGTATCCGGATGGTTGCAGTCCAGGCCGATGTCCTCGGTGGTGTCCGTCCACAGTTTTCGTGTCCTAAAAAATAACTTCCACATTCCTCTGTGCGTCGTGCCAAAGAAATGCTGAAGGGTCTGTGGTCCTTTCGGATTAAACTCCCACATTCGGAGAGGCCGTCGCTGGCACGGCAGGGCCTGACGGACTAACATTACCTGGATTACGTTGATAAGATCGGTGTCCTTCTCAAGGAGATTCCGGATGCGGCTCTGTAGTGTCTGCACTTCGTCAATTGACCCCCAGTCCAAACCCTTATTGACCCATGATGCGAGCTGTATTGGAGGGCCAGATCGGAACGCCGGTGTAGCTGCCCACTTGGTACCACGGGGCTCGGTGATATAAAACCACTCCTGCTGCCATAAGTTGGAGGATTCCGTGAAAGAGCCTTTTAGCCAAAGAGCGTTGGTAAGCTTGCTCACCATGGCACCTCCACACTCCGCTTGCTTCCCTTCGATCACCTTCGGCCTCACATTAAAGGTCTTGAGCCATAAGCCGAAGTGTGGGGGAATACGGAGAAAGGCCTCGCACATGACGATGAATGCCGAGATGAGAAGGAAAGAGTCCGGGGCCAGATCATGAAAATCTAGCCCATAATAGAACATGAGCCCACGGACAAAGGGATGGAGAGCGAACCCCAGCCCCCGGAGGAAGTGGGAGATGAATACGACCCTCTCTCCGGATCTGGGGGTATGGATAACATGCGCTTCAGCAGGGAGCCTATGGGGGATTTCCGCAGTCAGGTATCTTGCTGCTCAGAGCTTTGCAATATCCTCCTCTGTGACAGAAGAGGGCACCCACCGGCCTTGAAGGCTGGATCCAGACATGACTGAGAAGCTCGTAGCAATTAAAACCTGGGTACTGGAACTCGAAGTTGGAAGGGTTGAAGAAGAGGCCGACGTAGAGGAGAAAGACGGGTTTGTGCCCCTTTATAAAGGCGGTGAATATCAAACGCCTCCTCATGGGCCTTAAAACGTGCCTATTCCCAAGGAATCGTGCTGACGGGGCGGTTGGGTTACCCACGCCCGTATTAATGAGAATCCCGCAATCAGGGGACACGATCTCTGCTTTGACAAGACGTGCCAATGGAACCGCATCTCAAAACATGGAGCGGCAGGCTGAAAACGGTTCGAAATAATGACCGGGCGGTGACATGGCATCACGCTACAGGAAGTTGTCAGTAGATTGGACTCATGAAATATTATGCTCTATGCGGTTGTGTGTGTTGGGAATCGTAGCATAATTTTAAAATTTTCCTACGCTCACCAAGATGCATCTATGGAGTATACTAGCAACGAGGGGAAAGGAGTGCATCTACATACCCTTGTAGATCGCGAGTGGAAGCGTTCCAATGAACGTGGATGACGGAGTCGTACTCGCCGTGATTCAAATCACCGATGACCGAGTGCCGAACGGACGGCACCTCCGCGTTCAACACATGTACGGTGCAGCGACATCTCCTCCTTCTTGATCCAGCAAGGGGGGAGGAGAGGTTGATGGAGATCCAGCAGCACGACGGCGTGGTGGTGGATGTAGCGGGATGCCGGCAGGGCTTCGCCGAGCTTCTACGAGAGAGAGAGGTGTAGCAGGGGAGGAGGGAGGCGCCCAAGGCTGAGATGTTGCTGCCCTCCCTCCCCCCCCTTTATATAGGCCCCCTGAGAGGGGGGGCGCCGGCCAAACCCCATCTAGATGGGGGGGCGGCGTCCAAGGGGGTGCCTTGCCCCCCAAGGCAAGTGGGGCGCCCCCCCCACCCTAGGGTTTCCAACCCTAGGCGCAGGGGGAGGCCCATGGGGGGCGCCCCAGCCCACTAAGGGCTGGTTGCCCTCCCACTTCAGCCCATGGGGCCCTTCGGGATAGGTGGCCCCACCCGGTGGACCCCCGGGACCCTTCCGGTGGTCCCGATACAATACCGGTGACCCCCGAAACTTTCCCGGTGGCCGAAACTTGACTTCCTATATATAATTCTTTACCTCCAGACCATTCCGGAACTCCTCGTGACGTCCGGGATCTCCTCCGGGACTCCAAACAACTTTCGGGTTTCCGCATACTCATATCTCTACAACCCTAGCGTCACCGAACCTTAAGTGTGTAGACACTACGGGTTCGGGAGACATGCAGACATGACCGAGACGCCTCTCTGGTCAATAACCAACAGCGGGATCTGGATACCCATGTTGGCTCCCACATGTTCCATGATGATCTGATCGGATGAACCACGATGTGGAGGATTCAATCAATGCCGTATACAATTCCCTTTGTCAATCGGTATGTTACTTGCCCGAGATTCGATCGTCGGTATCCCAATACCTTGTTCAATCTCGTTACCGGCAAGTCTCTTTACTCGTACCGCAATGCATGATCCCGTGACTAACGCCTTAGTCACATTGAGCTCATTATGATGATGCATTACCGAGTGGGCCCAGAGATACCTCTCCGTCACACGGAGTGACAAATCCCAGTCTCGATCCGTGCCAACCCAACAGACACTTTTGGAGATACCCGTAGTGCACCTTTATAGTCACCCAGTTACGTTGTGACGTTTGGCACACCCAAAGCACTCCTACGGTATCCGGGAGTTGCACGATCTCATGGTCTAAGGAAAAGATACTTGACATTGGAAAAGCTCTAGCAAACGAAACTACACAATCTTTTATGCTATGCTTAGGATTGGGTCTTGTCCATCACATCATTCTCCTAATGATGTGATCCCGTTATCAATGACATCCAATGTCCATAGTCAGGAAACCATGACTATCTGTTGATCAACGAGCTAGTCAACTAGAGGCTTACTAGGGACACGTTGTGGTCTATGCATTCACACATGTATTACGATTTCCGGACAATACAATTATAGCATGAACAATAGATGATTATCATGAACAAAGAAATATAATAATAACCATTTATTATTGCCTCTAGGGCATATTTCCAACAGTGTCCCACTTGCACTAGAGTCAATAATCTAGTTACATTGTGATGAATCGAACACCCATTGCGTCCTGGTGTTGATCATGTTTTGCTCTAGGGAGAGGTTTAGTCAACGGATCTGCTACATTCAGGTCCGTATGTACTTTACAAATATCTATGTCTCCATTTTGAACACTTTCACGAATGGAGTTGAAGCGACGCTTGATATGCCTGGTCTTCCTGTGAAATCTAGGCTCCTTCGCAAGGGCAATAGCTCCAGTGTTGTCACAGAAGAGAGTCATCGGGCCCGACGCATTGGGAATCACCCCTAGGTCGGTAATGAACCCCTTCATCCAGACTGCTTCCTGTGCTGCCTCCGAGGCTGCCATGTACTCCGCTTCACATGTAGATCCCGCCACGACGCTTTGCTTGCAACTGCACCAGCTTACTGCTCCTCCATTCAAAATATACACGTATCCGGTTTGTGACTTCGAGTCATCCAGATCTGTGTCGAAGCTAGCGTCGACATAACCCTTTACGACGAGCTCTTCGTCACCCCCATAAACGAGAAACATATCCTTAGTCCTCTTCAGGTACTTTAGGATATTCTTGACCGCTGTCCAGTGTTCCATGCCGGGATTACTTTGGTACCTTCCTACCAAACTTACGACAAGGTTTACATCAGGTCTGGTACACAGCATGGCATACATAATAGACCCTATGGCCGAGGCATAGGGGATGACACTCATCTTTTCTCTATCTTCTGCCGTGGTCGAGCATTGAGCCGTGCTCAATTGCACACCTTGCAATACAGGCAAGAACCCCTTCTTGGACTGATCCATATTGAACTTCTTCAATATCTTGTCAAGGTATGTACTCTGTGAAAGACCAATGAGGCGTCTTGATCTATCTCTATAGATCTTGATGCCTAATATATAAGCAGCTTCTCCAAGGTCCTTCATTGAAAAACACTTATTCAAATAGGCCTTAATACTTTCCAAGAATTCTATATCATTTCCCATCAATAGTATGTCATCCACATATAATATGAGAAATGCTACAGAGCTCCCACTCACTTTCTTGTAAACACAGGCTTCTCCATAAGTCTGTGTAAACCCAAACGCTTTGATCATCTCATCAAAGCGAATGTTCCAACTCCGAGATGCTTGCACCAGCCCATAGATTGAGCGCTGGAGCTTGCATACTTTGTTAGCATTCTTAGGATCGACAAAACCTTCCGGCTGCATCATATACAACTCTTCCTTAAGGAAGCCGTTAAGGAATGCCGTTTTGACGCCCATCTGCCATATCTCATAATCATAGTATGCGGCAATTGCTAACATGATTCGGACGGACTTCAGCTTCGCTACGGGTGAGAAAGTCTCATCGTAGTCAACCCCTTGAACTTGTCGATAACCCTTAGCGACAAGTCGAGCCTTATAGATGGTCACATTTCCATCCGCGTCTGTCTTCTTCTTAAAGATCCATTTGTTTTCTATGGCTCGCCGATCATCGGGCAAGTCAGTCAAAGTCCATACTTCGTTTTCATACATGGATCCTATCTCGGATTTCATGGCTTCTAGCCATTTGTCGGAATCCGGGCCCGCCATCGCTTCTTCATAGTTCGAAGGTTCACCGTTGTCTAACAACATGATTTCCAGGACAGGGTTGCCGTACCACTCTGGTGCGGAATGTGTCCTTGTGGACCTACGAAGTTCGGTGGTAACTTGATCCGAAGCTTCATGATCATCATCATTAACTTCCTCCCTAGTCGGTGTAGGCACCACAGGAACATCTTCCCGCGCTGCGCTACTTTCCGGTACGGAAGGGGTGACTATCACCTCATCAAGTTCCACTTTCCTCCCACTCAATTCTTTCGAGAGAAACTCCTTCTCCAGAAAGAACCCGTTCTTGGCAACGAAGATCTTGCCTTCGGATCTGAGGTAGAAGGTATACCCAATGGTTTCCTTAGGGTATCCTATGAAGATGCATTTCTCCGATTTGGGTTCGAGCTTTTCAGGTTGAAGTTTCTCGACATAAGCATCGCATCCCAAACTTTTAGAAACGACAGCTTAGGTTTCTTCCCAAACCATAATTCATACGGTGTCGTCTCAACGGATTTCGACGGAGCCCTATTTAAAGTGAATGCGGCAGTCACTAAAGCATAGTCCCAAAATGAGAGCGGTAAATCGGTAAGAGACATCATAGATCGCACCATATCCAATAGAGTGCGATTACGATGTTCGGACACACCGTTTCTCTGAGGTGTTCCAGGCGGTGTGAGTTGTGAAACTGTTCCACATTTCCTTAAGTGCGCACCAAATTCGTGACTTAGATATTCTCCACCACGATCTGATCGTAAGAATTTTATTCTCCTGTCACGTTGATTCTCAACCTCACTTTGAAATTCCTTGAACTTTTCAAAGGTTTCAGACTTGTGTTTCATTAGGTAGACATACCCATATCTACTTAAGTCATCAGTGAGAGTGAGAACATAACGATATCCTCCGCGAGCCTCAACACTCATTGGACTGCACACATCGGTATGTATGATTTCCAATAAGTTGGTTGCTCGCTCCATTGTTCCGGAGAACGGAGTCTTGGTCATCTTACCCATGAGGCATGGTTCGCACATGTCAAATGATTCATAATCAAGAGACTCCAAAAGTCCATCTGCATGGAGCTTCTTCATGCGCTTGACACCAATGTGACCAAGGCGGCAGTGCCACAAGTATGTGGGACTATCGTTATCAACTTTACATCTTTTGGTATTCACACTATGAATATGTGTAGCATCACGTTCGAGATTCATCAAGAATAAACCATTGACCAGCGGGGCATGACCATAAAACATATCTCTCAAATAAATAGAACAACCATTATTCTCGGATTTAAATGAGTAGCCATCTTGAATTAAACGAGATCCAGATACAATGTTCATGCTCAAAGCTGGCACTAAATAACAATTATTGAGGTTTAAAACTAATCCCGTAGGTAGATGCAGAGGTAGCGTACCGACGGCGATCACATCGACCTTGGAACCATTCCCGACGCGCATCGTCACCTCGTCCTTCGCCAGTCTCCGTTTACTCCGTAGTTCCTGTTTTGAGTTACAAATATGAGCAACCGCACCGGTATCAAATACCCAGGAGCTACTACGATTACTGGTAAGGTACACATCAATTACATGTATATCACATATACCTTTGGTGTTGCCGGCCTTCTTGTCCGCTAAGTATTTGGGGCAGTTTCGCTTCCAGTGAGCACTTCCCTTGCAATAAAAGCACTCAGTCTCGGGCTTGGGTCCATTCTTTGACTTCTTCCCAGTAACTGGTTTACCGGGCGCGACAACTCCCTTGCCGTCCTTCTTGAAGTTCTTCTTACCCTTGCCCTTCTTGAACTTAGTGGATTTATTCACCATCAACACTTGATGTTCTTTTCTGATCTCCACCTCCGCTGATTTCAGCATTGAATATATCTCAGGAATGGTCTTTTCCATCCCCTGCATATTGAAGTTCATCACAAAGCTCTTGTAGCTTGGTGGAAGCGACTGGAGGAATCTGTCAATGACCGCGTCATCCGGGAGATTAACTCCCAGCTGAGTCAAGCGGTTGTGCAACCCAGACATTCTGAGTATGTGCTCACTTACAGAACTGTTTTCCTCCATTTTACAGCTGAAGAACTTGTCGGAGACTTCATATCTCTCGACCCGGGCATGAGCTTGGAAAACCAATTTCCGCTCCTCGAACATCTCATATGCTCCATGTTTCTCAAAACGCTTTTGGAGACCCGGTTCTAAGCTGTAAAGCATTCCGCACTGAACGAGGTAGTAATCATCAGCACGCTGCTGCCAAGCGTTCATAACGTCTTGGTTTTCTGGGATTGGTGCTTCACCTAGCGGTGCTTCTAGGACATAATCTTTCTTGGCTACTATGAGGATGATCCTCAGGTTCCGGACCCAGTCCGGATAGTTGTTGCCATCATCTTTTAGCTTGGTTTTCTCTAGGAACGCGTTGAAATTGAGGACAACGTTGGCCATTTGATCTACAAGACATGGTGTAAAGATTTTAGACTAAGTTCATGATAATTAAGTTCATCTAATCAAATTATTTAATGAACTCCCACTCAGATAGACATCCCTCTAGTCATCTAAGTGAAACATGATCCAAGTTAACTAGGCCGTGTCCGATCATCACGTGAGACGGACTAGTCAAGATCGGTGAACATCTCCATGTTGATCGTATCTTCTATACGACTCATGCTCGACCTTTCGGTCCTCCGTGTTCCGAGGCCATGTCTGTACATGCTAGGCTCGTCAAGTCAACCTAAGTGTATTGCGTGTGTTCCGAGGCCATGTCTGTACATGCTAGGCTCGTCAACACCCGTTGTATTCGAACGTTAGAATCTATCACACCCGATCATCACGTGGTGCTTCGAAACAATGAACCTTCGCAACGGTGCACAGTTAGGGGGAACACTTTTCTTGAAATTATCATAAGGAATCATCTTACTTACTACTGTCATTCTAAGCAAATAAGATGCAAAAACATGATAAACATCACATGCAATCAAACAGTGACATGATATGGCCAATATCATTTTGCTCCTTTGATCTCCATCTTCGGGGCACCATGATCATCTTCGTCACCGGCATGACACCATGATCTCCATCATCATGATCTCCATCATTGTGTCTTCATGAAGTCGTCACGCCAACGATTACTTCTACTTCTATGGCTAACGCGTTTAGCAACAAAGTAAAGTAATTTACATGGCGTTATTCAATGACACGCAGGTCATGAAAAATAATAAAGACAACTCCTATGGCTCCTGCCGGTTGTCATACTCATCGACATGCAAGTCGTGATTCCTATTACAAGAATATGATCAATCTCATACATCACATATATCATTCATCACATCTTCTGGCCATATCACATCACATAGCACTTGCTGCAAAAATAAGTTAGACGTCCTCTAATTGTTGTTGCAAGTTTTACGTGGTTTGTAGGTTTCTAGCAAGAACGTTTCTTACCTACGTATGACCACAACGTGATTTGCCAATTTCTATTTACCCTTCATAAGGACCCTTTTCATCGAATCCGTTCCGACTAAAGTAGGAGAGACAGACACCCGCTAGCCACCTTATGCAACTAGTGCATGTCAATTGGTGGAACCTGTCTCACGTAAGCGTACGTGTAAGGTCGGTCCGGGCCGCTTCATCCTACAATACCGCCGAAACAAGAAAAGACTAGTAGCGGCAAGAAGAATTGGCAATATCAACGCCCACAACTGCTTTGTGTTCTACTCGTGCATAGTAACTACGCATAGGCCTCGCTCATGATGCCACTGTTGGGAATCGTAGCATAATTTTAAAATTTTCCTACGCTCACCAAGATGCATCTATGGAGTATACTAGCAACGAGGGGAAAGGAGTGCATCTACATACCCTTGTAGATCGCGAGCGGAAGTGTTCCAATGAACGTGGATGACGGAGTCGTACTCGCCGTGATTCAAATCACCGATGACCGAGTGCCGAACGGACGGCACCTCCGCGTTCAACACACGTACGGTGCAGCGACGTATCCTCCTTCTTGATCCAGCAAGGGGGGAGGAGAGGTTGATGGAGATCCAGCAGCACGACGGCGTGGTGGTGGATGTAGCGGGATGCCGGCAGGGCTTCGCCGAGCTTCTACGAGAGAGAGAGGTGTAGCAGGGGAGGAGGGAGGCGCCCAAGGCTGAGATGTTGCTGCCCTCCCTCCCCCCCCTTTATATAGGCCCCCTGGGAGGGGGGGCGCCGGCCAAACCCCATCTAGATGGGGGGGGCGGCGGCCAAGGGGGTGCCTTGCCCCCCAAGGCAAGTGGGGCGCCCCCCCACCCTAGGGATTCCAACCCTAGGCGCAGGGGGGAGGCCCATGGGGGGCGCCCCAGCCCACTAAGAGCTGGTTGCCCTCCCACTTCAGCCCATGGGGCCCTCCGGGATAGGTGGCCCCACCCGGTGGACCCCCGGGACCCTTCCGGTGGTCCCGGTACAATACCGGTGACCCCCGAAACTTTCCCGGTGGCCGAAACTTGACTTCCTATATATAATTCTTTACCTCCGGACCATTCTGGAACTCCTCGTGACGTCCGGGATCTCATCCGGGACTCCGAACAACTTTCGGGTTTCCGCATACTCATATGTCTACAACCCTAGCGTCACCGAACCTTAAGTGTGTAGACCCTACGGGTTCGGGAGACATGCAGACATGACCGAGACGCCTCTCCGGTCAATAACCAACAGCGGGATCTGGATACCCATGTTGGCTCCCACATGTTCCACGATGATCTCATCAGATGAACCACGATGTCGAGGATTCAATCAATCCCGTATACAATTCCCTTTGTCAATCGGTATGTTACTTGCCCGAGATTCGATCGTCGGTATCCCAATACCTTGTTCAATCTCGTTACCGGCAAGTCTCTTTACTCGTACCGCAATGCATGATCCCATGACTAACGCCTTAGTCACATTGAGCTCATTATGATGATGCATTACCGAGTGGGCCCAGAGATACCTCTCCGTCACACGGAGTGACAAATCCCAGTCTCGATCCGTGCCAACCCAATAGACACTTTCGGAGATACCCGTAGTGCACCTTTATAGTCACCCAGTTACGTTGTGACGTTTGGCACACCCAAAGCACTCCTACATTATCCAGGAATTGCACGATCTCATTGTCTAAGGAAAAGATACTTGACATTGGAAAATCTCTAGCAAACGAAACTACACGATCTTTTATGCTATGCTTAGGATTGGGTCTTGTCCATCACATCATTCTCCTAATGATGTGATCCCGTTATCAATGACATCCAATGTCCATAGTCAGGAAACCATGACTATCTGTTGATCAACGAGCTAGTCAACTAGAGGCTTACTAGGGACACGTTGTGGTCTATGCATTCACACATGTATTACGATTTTTGGACAATACAATTATAGCATGAACAATAGACGATTATCATGAACAAAGAAATATAATAATAACCATTTATTATTGCTTCTAGGGCATATTTCCAACAGTGTGGTACTTGTTTTGCAGAGTCGGACACGTCCTTTGTGTTCAAAAGCTGTTTTGGAGTATTCGGAGGAGGAACCCGCCTTGCAATGCCGAAGATAATCCGCGCGCTGGACACCTCGACATTGAAGCCTGGTTCAGGGGCTACTGAGGGAGTCCTGGACTAAGGGGTCCTCGGGCATCCGGCCTGTTTGACATGGGCCGGACTAATGGGCTGTGAAGATACAAGACCGAAGACTCCCACCCGTGTCCGGATGGGACTCTCCTTGGCGTGGAAGGCAAGCTTGGCGTCCGGATATGAAGATTCCTTTCTCTGTAACCAACTTTGTACAACCCTAGTCCCCTCCGGTGTCTATATAAACCGGAGGGTTTAGTCCATAGGGACAATCATCATACTCATACAGGCTAGACTTCTAGGGTTTTAGCCATTACGATCTCTTGGTAGATCAACTCTTGTAATACTCATATTCATCAAGATCAATCAAGCAGGAAGTAGGGTATTACCTCCATAGAAAGGGCCCAAACCTGGGTAAACATTGTGTCCCCTGTCACCTGTTACCATCGACCTTAGACGCACAGTTCGGGACCCCCTACCCGAGATCCGCCGGTTTTGACACCGACAGTTCCCATCACGAGGAATGTTCCTTTTTGGTCTGACCGTTTTCCAAATATCCTGCATGTTGAGTCTGCTCTTGTGCTACTGTTTTGGCACTGCCATGATAAAGCAGTAAAGTTATTATTTTGCACCTTAATCTAGTGGCACTATTAATTTGAGGTAATGTTTTGGCACCGCTAGTGCCACTGATTTTTTTATATATCGAAAGAGGGGGTTTCCTCCGATTTCATTAAAGAAACCCAACCATAGAGAACCATTATCCGACAACATCTCAGTGTAAACGGGCAGTTATGCAACTACTACTAGAACAGACTGAGTACTAGCAGGAGACAAGTTCGCCACATAAGATAGGCAGGTAGGGGACGTAGCACCAGCTCGACCAAGTTTGGATTACAACCCAAATGCTACCACAGAAACATCAGGGGGGGAGATAGGGACTAAAAGAGCCAGCTTCAGCATCTCAGTCTAAGCACCCCGACCTCCATCCTTGCGACGCACGGTACACCTCGTTTGCCACCTGCTCGACCCTAGTGCCACTGATAAAATGAGGTAATAATACAGTTAAAATAGAGCGAGTGTCCTCTTTATCATTTCATTTCCAATATAGATAAAGAAATTGCTTCTCTTTGTTAGTATATATTTCATAAACTAGTTGTTAATGTTTAAGCGTTTCTGCAAACCGGGGTGCTTAATTTTAGATGATCTGCACAAAAATAGAGATTGGAATGTCTCAAGGCCTCTCCTTGTACTACCGCTGTACACTAATGTTCATCACTGGCAGAAAGGTGTATCGGGGAGACTTTGGTCGACTTCCAGTATGAGGCCTACCGTATGAGGCGTCGCAGGGCCCATCTCGCCCTCATAGCATGGCATACTATGATACTATCGCAATATTTTCTTCTATTTATTAGTGTATATGTTTCATCAAGTAGTGCCACTATAATGTAATCACACTTTTTCATTATTTGTGCAAACAGGGTTATTCAGCTGCATTTTGGTGGAACTGCACAAATGTACGGATGGAACCGGCATATATGCAGAGTGCAAGGTGTGCCAAGTAAAAATTACTGACACCAACCATGCTCCATGCACGCATGGGCATCCACCACCACCAGTGGAATGTGTGGCGCTCTCTGTGGACGAATCTTTCTCGGCAGCAAATCCTAACCAAATACTACTAGATTATATTGGCAGTTTTCTAGGGAGTACTCTTTTCTGAAAGAAGTACCAATCTATTTTTCTTTATTTGTACACAGTGTCACAACTTTGACCCAAAGGTCCAGAGCTATTTTAGGGTGATTGGCATAGTACTCGGAGACTGATTGCAAGCATGATTTTCATTAGTTGTCACACTGATTGTAAGCATGAGAAGATGGAAGATTAGGTTAGTGCGAAGCTTACCTTAAACCCTACCGCCGCCGTTGAAACCAGGCGAGCGTCGAGGGAACCATGGAGAACGGCGGGGAAGCGACGTCGCGCCATCCGGCCTCCTCTTGAGGTGGGAGAACGAATACTCCTGTGGCTCCGGCTGGCTCTGCACCCTCACGAACGGCACACCGTAGTCGATCGATTCGTTATCCTCTGGATGCTCGACCTTCGACGTGTACGCCCACCACCTCCGCCTGACTTTCGCCTTGGGCGAATCTGTCTGCTCCATCGCCCAGAGGAGATACTTGATGAACTCGAAGGACTGCGGCGTGACTGCCGCCGAGGAGTACATCACCGCCCTCATCATCGTCGTCTCGCTCTTTCGCATACATTGCCACATGGCCTTCACCATCCTCGAGATCTCCAACTCATTGTCAAACCAAGTAAGGATCTCCTTCAACCTGGCTAACTTTGCCTGGTCGCCGCCGGTGATCTCCCGATTCGCTGCTGCATCCTCTCCATAGATGTCCTTCTGAGAGGTCCGGTGCTAGCTTAGGAAGATGGGAGGAGAGATGGTGGTCTTGCAATAGAGAAGAGCGAGAGGCGATACGGTGGTTTTGCAATGGAGAAGATGGAGAGGAGAGGGGGTGGTTTTGCAATGGAGAAGAGGGAGAGGTGAGACGGTGGTTTTGGAATGGAGATGATGGACAGGAGAGGAAGTGGTTTTGCAATGAAGAAGAGGGAGAGGAGCGTGCGGCAGCGATTTAGGATTGGACAAGAGGGCCGGCGTGCTGTGACTGGATCAAAATCAAAATCAATTTACCCTTCAATTGAGAAAGAAACCCCACATTAACTAGTCTCCCTTTTATTCTGGGTCATAATTGACCATGATTTTCACAAATAAAATATATGTTATACGTTGCAAAAATAATACAATTTGAAAGTACATTCAAATACGAACCATACGAACCAAACGATACAATTTTTGGTGAATTGCATTCACATTTTGCTTGCCAAATAGAGTACGTGGTCAAACTTTGACCCAAAATACGCAAAACAAAAAAATACTTCCAAGACCAGCGCCGCTCCTCTCCTCTTAAACCATCGCCGCTCCACTCATGTTCCAATCTAAATCCAGCGTCGCTCCTCTCCCGTTCTAATCCAAAACCAATGCCGCTCCTCTCCCATTCTAATCCAAAACCAGCGCCGCTCCTCTTCTCTTCCATTCAAAAACCACCGCCAGCGAGTGAAGGTGCTGTGGAGAAGTAGATAGATGGAGGAGTACAACTGACACGTGAGGATCGCAGATGGCGACCCTGTGAAGCTAGCTAGGATGTTGGAGATACAGTCTTCGTTTGACAACAAGGACCAACTAGCGGCGACGGCGACATCCATGGCCAAATATCTGCAACAGAGCAAAAAGGCGGCGATACTCCCGAAGGGAGTCGCGCCGGAGTACATAGAGCTGCTCCTCTGGGCCATGGAGCAAACAGATTCATCGAATCCGATCGCTAGGCAGCGGTGGTGGGAGTATCGATCCCAGATGGAGCATCCACCAGATATTGAGGATCGAGCATCTATAGGGTGTCGTTTGTGAGGGTGCCGTGCCAGAGCGAGCCGGTGGAGTCTTCATCGACTGAACCAAACTCCAAGAGGAGAAAAGCAGTTGGCCCGACGACGCTTCCCCGCCATCCTCTCCCTCGCCGTTCACATCATCTCACGGGGTGGCTGTACGCCGCCGAGGAATAGGAAGGGACTGCCCCCCCCCCCCCAGCCCAATAGTCAGGCAGATTGTGAATTGTCAGGAGTATCTTAGAGTTGTTAGTATTTGCAGGTTGTGAATTGTGTTTTGTGTTGTGTATTTTGAGAGTACTTTTAGATATGAATGTCTTTTGAATTTCAGATTTGCAGTATTGAGCATATGAAGTATTTTATGAATTCTACAGATCTATTTTTAGCACTTAAAAAATGTAGTTTCATAGGAGTATAAAAGTGCAGACAATGTGATTCTCAGAGAAGAAACTACAAGTCAGTTTCAGATAAGAAACTGCAAGTTCAGTTTCAGATAAGAAACTGCAACTTTCAGAGGCAGAGCATTTATATTAACACGGCCTTTTCAAACAGGGATAACATCATGTTGGAAGTTTTATTCATGGTTGAAAATGGAACTACCAGCCAGTTAACATCATGCTGATCAACATTCATGCATAGCACATCTTCATATGATGCACAGTTAAAAAGATATGCTATTTTCAAAATGACCAGCCCACGACGTGGCTCCGACAACTGCCCGCTACGGCCCAGCATTAGCAACAACCGCCCAAGACCCTCGCGAGGGGCCAAGCCTAGCGAGGCGGATGACACCAAGACCTCCCTGGGGGCGGCCTCACTAGGCTAGTTTCCGAGGAGCGGAGATATCTATGCAAGGTGCACCTCACGAGGTTCATATGACGTGAGCCAAGACGACCAAATCCAGGCGGGCGCCAGCGGGCATAGTGTGCAAGTTTCCTCTTTGGTGCTAAGGAGGCAAGCGTAGGCGCGGAGTCCCTAGGAATCAAGCAAAGGTTTCCATATCAGTGCAATACGACCAAGACCGCCAGGACGACGGGACGGAGGTCACCGCGAAGCCCACCGCAGCATCACCGCCAGAGCCTTTTGCAGGAGAAGACCACTTTTGTCAGGATAGCTTGTACTAGTTGTTCCCCTTCAAATTTGGCCGTTGTAGGATCCCTTCCCTTCTACATTTGGGAAGAGGACCAAGGCCACTATATATAGGACTTTGCCACCACCATAGAGGGACGGATCAATTCCACCTGAACCACCTCAACAGCTCATTGAGCTTAAGAACACCTCACCTCCTGAGGCTGTTCCTCCACTGTACTAGTTCATCCTCAGCCCCTCGAGGCAATCCACCACAAAGCTGGAGTAGGGTATTACACCGCAAGGTGGCCCAAACCAGGATAAATTGCTGTGTGTCTTGTCCCTTGGGTTCGTCGAGCTAGGCTATGGGATCGTTGAGCAGGCAGGTAGGGAAGATAGAGTTCTTCGCACGCACCGCGTTCGAACCTCTCAAGGGTCTGCGGAACCCGAATAGGACACTAGCATCTTCAAAGTGTTGTAGGTATAGTGGGATGCCACAATAAACTTCGCCAGAGCAGGTCATCCAAGTATCCCATTGTATTGCAACGGAAGCTCGACCACGTCGAACACAATCTTCTCAGTTCGGTAGTTCAATTCTCCTGATCTTCCCCTTTGGACGACTCCTGCCGGGGTTGATCCCTTGAAAGGTGTCTGTAACCTTGAGCTTTTCTTCTGTTATCTGCAGCTTGCTGATGACCTTGGGAGAAATCAGTTTCAACCCAGCCCCGCCGTCAACCAACATCTTTGTGACTTTGAGGTTGGGGATCGTTGGTGAAACCAACAATGGAAAGCACCCTCCCGCAGTGGTGCGGTCAGGGTGATCCTCTTCATCAAAGATGATGGGCATGCGGGACCACTTGAGTGGTTTCCGAGAATCTGCCGCTAGCTCCACAGCATTGACCTCATGCGCCCACTGTTTAAGCTAGCAGTGAGAGGAGTGCAAGGACGCGCCTCTGTCAATGCACAGGGCATCAATGGCCTTCTAGAACTACTGCTCGCTGGTTTCCTCTTCATCCCCTTCATCACTCTTGTCATCGCATTCTTTCTTCTCATGGCCTCTAGCAGGTTTCCCTTGCTGCTGAGGGACCTTGCTGGGGCGGCCTCCTCTGCCACCTCGGACCTTCCCGCCAACGCTATCTTGGTCTCTTTCCTTGTCACGCTTCTCGTACTCAGCTTTCTGTTTCTTGACGAGTTGCTCAACTTGATGACACTCTTGGAGATCATGGACTTTGGTCTGATGGATCTTGCAGTACGACCCGTCAGCCTTCTCGGCCGCCACAGCTTCCCGGCAGTCACTACACGTGGTAACTTCCTTGCTGGGAGCTGGCCTTCTTGACGGTACTAGGAACGCCAAATCCCTCGACAGCCAGTACTGTGTTCTCTTTGCGCTTCTTGTTGCATTTCTTGTTCTTCTTGTTCTAATGGGTGGCATCGATGTCGTCTTCTGAGTCAACAGTGATGCCATCTTCTTCTCCAGGGAGCCGCCTCCCCTCCTCTGTCCGGGCACACTTATCTGCCAAGGTGCACAGCTCATTCACAGTCTTGGGCAACCGGATGTTCATCTTGGAACATATCATGCGGTTGCGTACGTTGGACTGGAACGCAGCAATCATAGCTGCCGGGTGGATGTCTGGGATGTTCCTATCCACCCGGCTGAATCTCTGCATATACTTCCGTAAACTCTCTCCTTCCTTTTGTGGGAGGAGCTGCAAGTCGCTGGGCCGCCCTGGTTCTTGATGGCCGCCCATGAAGGCGCCAACAAACTCATTGCACTGGTCGCCCCAGGTTGAGATGAAGTTCTCCGGCAAGTGCATCAGCCACGACCTCACATTGGGATTGAGTGCCAAAGGGAAGTAGTTCGCGAATACCTTTTCATCTTTTCCTCCGGCGGCTTGAATGGTGATGGTGTAAATGCTCAAGAACTCTGCCTAGTTCAATCTTCCATCATACTTTTCTGGTATCTCCGGCTTGAACATACGGGCAGATGGCCAACGGACTTGCCGTAGCTCATGAGTGAAGGTGGGGCACCCAACCTCGAAAGGCAGGTATCCGTCTCCACCGAGCACGGGCTCGTCGACGTCGGGGCCATTGTGCCTATCAGACTGGCTGCGGGTTTCGCGGCGTCGTTCTATGGTGATGCGCGCGTCTTCCCTTCGCCTATCTTCTAGGACCTGCCGCTAGTCTCGACGGGCTCGAGGATCATACGAAGCCATCGACACCTCGTCCGGTTCTTGGTCGTGTGGCCCTGGCTGCGGACCCTGTGTTGGCTGCCGTGGAGGGGACTGCACCATAGGAGTGGCCCCTTTGATACGGCCAGCGGCTCTGGCCGCCGTCGCTGCCTGTGGAGGCCATGGCGGGCCTGCCCGCTGTGATCCCCCCGCGTCGGCAAAACCAATCAGGCTTTGAATGGTGTCTCTCCACTCATCCATTTGATTGGCCGCTGGTGGGAATCTCAACAGGAGCTAGGCTCGCGCCATCGCTTTCGAAGCGGTGCTTGGCATGGACGACGATGCAGATCGCAACGTCGCCCGACTTCTGGTGGTACCGGTAGTGGAGGCGCCGTGTTCTTGTCGCCACGAGCTGGTCGCCAGGATGGTGTGGCGACGAGAAGGATGCGCTTGGGGATTGACGACCCCATTCGGCGCATTGTCTTGGTTAACTTGCCCTAGGGAAGGCCGCGTACCGTAGTTGCACCCGCAGCTGGGGCAACAAGAGGGATGTGATTCGCACCAGAGCGAGCACCATCACTGCAGCTGCGTCCTTCAGTGAAGTGGAGAGGTGGAGATTGGATCCCCCCCCCCCCGCCGCATCCTGTGGAGCATGGTCGCTAGGGTGCTGTTGATGTTGTCCTCCCCCGACGCCCCCTACTCCCGCTTCGACCGTAGGGGGAACGGTGATGGCGCCGCCTGCTCCGGTCACGTTCCCCACGGCGTCCACGTCCCCATGCGCCACCGTAGCCCCCACGGCATCAGTGGCTGCATGCGAGGGGACCTCGAGGTGGATGGGTGAGCTGTAGCACCGAACTTTTTCTTGGGCGCCATGGACGATGAAGCCGTTGATGAAGACGACGATGATGAAGATTGACGCGATGCTCACAACCTCGGGTTCGCGCAAGCGCCTACCCCTACCTGGCACACCAAAGATGTCATGGTGGAACACGATCACCTATGGGGCCATTGGCCCCTTGTGGTTCGGCAAGGGGGGCACATTGCACAAAGAGCGGAGACCGTAGGGGCAGCACGACAATGGTGACGCGATGGTTTTTACCCAGGTTCGGGCCGCTGTGAAGTGTAAAACCCTACTCCTGCTTTGGTGGATTGGACGGAGGACCATGACGAACACGCAGCGCTCAAGCCCGGCAAGGTCACCTCGGGGAGAGCAGCTACGCGCGTAGGGCTGTACAAGGGTCCGAATCCTATTTTAGGTTGCCATGGCCCTCCTTTTAAAGGCTAAGTTACCACAATGGCAAATCAGTCATTACACACCGATTAGATAGCAAACAGTGCTATCATACCTAACTCTACAGACAGGAAAAGGTGCATTAAATGCACCACTTAGTGTCACGTCGCGGATGTAGCCCGGCAAGCCTTGCCATGCCACATTTAGCCGTCTCTCTCCCTGTCTTCCTGACACGCCTTTGGATGGGTGTCATGCAGGGTAAATATTCTCCCCAAATGGCTGCCATGTTCTAGATGACAGCCACTTAATCACTTGGGGGCTCGACACCGCACTGATAAGTGACTTGAGTCGCTGTGCGGTGGAGTGGTGGTGCCTTGGCGGGGTGATCCGCCCTTGGCGTCCCCGGCAAGCCTGCCAGGGAAGTCTTGAGACTTATCTTCGATGTGGCCTTGACCTAGTTGGGCTCACCTACCTGGCAAGAGAGGTTTTTCCTTAGTGATACCTTGCTTTTCTGTCTTGTCTTGGTCTTCTTGATCCGCCCTTTGATTCCTCAAAGAGCTATCTCCTTAGCTTGGTCTTGTCTTGCCGCTGCAACCTTGCCTCCATGCCTGTGTACAGTCTGGGCAACATGTGCCGAGGTTTGTTGCACCTACAGAGGCTTAAGCCAACGTTATATTCATGCCCCAATCATGAGCTCTCAAGAGAAATTATTATTCAATTTTTATGCTCGGCTTTCTCCTAATGATCAATCCATGCTCGATACTTCTTGTACTGGTCCTTTTATGAAGAAGACTATTGAATTCAAGTGGGATTTATTGGAATGAATTAAATGCAACTCTGAAGATTGGGAACTCGACGAAGGTAATGAGTCAGGTATAAACCTTAAGTTTGATTGTGTTAAATCTTTTATGGATACCGATGCTTTTCATGAATTTAGCACTCAATATGGAATTGACTCTGAGATAGTAGCTTCTTTCTGTGAATCATTTGCTACTCGCGTTGATCTCCCTAAGGAGAAGTGGTTTAAATATCATCCCCCCATTGAAGTGAAAGTAGTTGAACCTATTAAAGTTGAAGAAGAAACTATTACTTATAATGTTGATCCTGTTATTCCTACTGCTTACATTAAGAAACCACCTTTTCCTGTTAGGATAAGGGATCATGGTAAAGCTTCAGCTGTGGTTCGTAAGAGTTATACTAGAACACCTACACCCCCTTAACAAATTAAAGTTGAACCTAGTATTGCTATGGTTAAAGATCTCTTGGTCGATAATATTGTTGCATGCCTGTTGTTTCTGTTAAAATAGGAGATCATTGTTATCATGGCTTATGTGATGTGGGTGCTAGTGTGAGTGCAATTCCTTTTACTTTATATCAAGAAATTATGAATGACATTGCACCCGCTGAGATAGAAGATATTGATGTTACTATTAAGCTTGCGAATAGAGATACTATATCACCAATTGGGATTGTTAGAGATGTTGAAGTCTTGTGTGAGAAAATAAAATACCCTACTGATCTTCTTGTTCTTGGTTCCCCACAAGATGATTTTTGTCCCATTGAAAGTGCAACTATCGCTGGGTGGTTTTGGTAATTCCTAACAACATATAGCTCATTGAGCTAATGCTATTTCAAGAATTTCAGGAAAGCTCAGTGATTAGCATGGCATGGATTAGAAAGTGGACCCCTCAAAATGCTAAGGACAAAAGATTGGCTCAAGCTCAAGGCACGAGACTCTACACTTTCATTTTAGTGATCCAAGATCACATTGAGTCCATAGGAAAAGCCAATACTATCAAGAGGGGGTGAGGTGTTGCTTAATGAGTTTCTTGCTCAAAGTGCTTAGTGATATGCGCCAAAAACACTCAACTACTTTCTCACATCCACATATGTCCCAAACCAAAAGTCAAACTCGGCCCCACCGAAACTGTCTATCCGGCACCACCGAGTTCTATTGACATAGCCACTGCCAGAAACCCTAGTCTTTTCGGTCTCACCGATAGGGATCTCGGTCTCACCGAGATGGGATTGTAATCTCTCTGTTTCCCTTCATAACGTTCGGTCAAACCGAGATGAGCGATCGGTCCCACCGAGATTGCAATGCAAACTCTCTGTTTCCCTTTGGTAACGTTTCGATCTAACCGAGATGAGCGAATCAGTCCCACCGAGTTTTCCTGACCAACTCTCTGTTTGTCTATTACCAAAATCGGTCTCACCGAGTTTGTGTAATCGGTCTCACTGAGATTATGTTATGCCCTAACCCTAACGAAATCGGTCTCACCGAGTTGACGTGTCGATCCCACCGAAAACTCTAACGGTCACATGATGAACTAAATCGGTCTGGCCGAGTTCTCTGATTCGGTCCCACCGAGTTTGGTGATTTGTGTGTAACGGTTAGATTTTGTGTGGAGGCTATATATACCCCTCCACCCACTCTTCATTCGTGGAGAGAGCCATCAGAACATGCCTACACTTCCAACATACATTTTCTGAGAGATAACCACCTACACTTGTGTTGAGGTCAAGATATTCCATTCCAACCACATAAATCTTGATCTAGCCTTCCCCAAGTTGCTTTCCACTCAAATCATCTCTCCACCAAATCCAATCCTATGAGAGAGAGTTGAGTGTTGGGGAGACTATCATTTGAAGCACAAGAGCAAGGAGTTCATCATCAACACACCATTTGTTACTTCTTGGAGACTGGTGTCTCCTAGATTGGCTAGGTGTCACTTGGCAGCCTCCGTCAAGATTGTGGAGTTGAACCAAGGAGTTTGTAAGGGCAAGGAGATCGCCTACTTCGTGAAGATCTACCCGAGTGAGGCAAGTCCTTCGTGGGCGACGGCCATGGTGGGATAGACAAGGTTGCTTCTTCGTGGACCCTTCATGGGTGGAGCCCTCCGTGGACTCGCGCAACCGTTACTCTTCGTGGGTTGAAGTCTCCATCAACGTGGATGTACGATAGCACCACCTATCGGAACCACGGATAAAAAATTTCCGTGTCAACATTGCGTTTGCTCCCTAAATCTCCTCCCTTTACCTTCATATGCAATTGTTTTACTTTCCGCTGCTACACTCTTAGAATTGCATGTGTAGGTTGATTGCTTGACTTGTGCTAAGTTGCTAAAATCTGCCAAGAACTAAAATTGGGAAAAGGCTAGATTTTTAATTGGTCAAGTAGTCTAATCACCCCCCCCCTAGACATACTTTCGATCCTACACCCATTATATTTGGTAGACCTTTCTTGAACACTATCAATGCTAAGATAGATTGCGAGAAAGAAACTGTTAGTGTAAGTTTTGGGGATGTGTCTCATGAGTTTAATTTCTCCAAATTTCGTAGAAAACCCCATGATAAAGAATTGCCTAGTAAGGATAAAATTATTGGTCTTGCCTCTATTGTTGTGCCTCCTACCGATCCATTAGAACAATATTTGCTAGACCATGAAAATGATGTGTTTATGAATGAAATAAGGGAACTAGATGAGATATTCTTTAAAGAGATGCATGTTTTGAAACACAATTTGTCTGTTGAGACTCTTGGAGATCCTCTACCACCCAAGAGTGATCTAGTGTTTGATCTTAAGAAGTTACCTGATACTCTGAAATACGCTTATCTTGATGAAAAGAAGATATATACTGTTATTATTAGTCCTAACCTTTCAGAGCATGAAGATAAGAAGTTATTGAAAACTCTGAAGAAGCATCGTGCCACTATTGGATATACTCTTGATGATCTTAAGGGCATTAGTCCTACTCTATGCCAGCACAAAATTAATATGGAGCCTGATGCTAAACCGGTTGTTGATCACCAACGACGGTTAAATCCTAAGATGAAGGAAGTGGTAAGAAATGAAATACTAAAGCTTCTGGAAGCAGGTATAATTTATCCTATTGCTGATAGTAGATGGGTAAGTCTCGTTCATTGTGTCCCTAAGAAGGGAGGTATTACTGTTGTACCTAATGATAAGAATGAATTGATCCCACAAAGAATAGTTATAGGTTATAGAATGGTAATTGATTTTCACAAATTAAACAAAGCTACTAGGAAAGATCATTACCCTCTACCTTTTATTGATCAAATGCTAGAAAAACTATCCAAACATACACACTTTTGCTTTCTATATGGCTATTCTGGTTTTTCTCAAATACCTGTATCACAAGAGGATCAAGAAAAGACTACTTTTACTTGCCCTTTCGGTACCTTTGCTTATAGACGTATGCCTTTTGGTTTATGCAATGCACCTGCTACCTTTCAAAGATGTATGACTGCTATATTCTTCAACTTTTGTGAAAAGATTGTTGAGGTTTTCATGGATGATTTCTCCGTTTATGGAACTTCTTTTGATGATTGCTTAAGCAACCTTGATCGAGTTTGGCAGAGATGTGAATAAACTAATCTTGTCTTGAATTGGGAGAAGTACCAATTTATGGTTAATGAAGGTATTTTCTCGGGGCATAAAGTTTCCGAAAGAGGTATTGAAGTTGATAAAGCCAAAGTTGATGCTATTGCAAAAATGTCGTGTCCTAAAGATATCAAAGGTATGAGAAGTTTCCTTGGTCATGCCGGTTTCTATAGGAGGTTTATTAAAGAATTCTCTAAAATTTCTAGGCCTCTTAATAATGTTTTGCAAAAATATGTTCCATTTAGTTTTGATGATGATTGTGTAGAAGCCTTTGAAATACTTAAGAAAGCCTTGATTTCTGCACCTATTGTTCAACCTCCTGATTGGAACTTACCCTTTGAAATCATGTGTAAGGCTAGTGATTATGCTGTAGGGGTTGTCTTAGGACAAAGAGTTGATAAGAAATTAAATCTTATTCATTATGCTAGTAAAACTCTAGACAGTGCCCAAAGAAATTATGCTACTACTGAAAAAGAATTTTTAGCAGTTTTATTTGCTTGTGATAAGTTCAGATCTTATATTGTTGATTCCAAAGTAACTGTTCACACCGTCATGCTGCTATTAAATACCTTATGGAAAAGAAAGATGTGAAACCTAGAATTATTACATGGTTTCTCTTGCTACAAGAATTTGATTTGCATATTATTGATAGAAAGGGGGCTGAGAACCCTCCACACAACTTTTCTAGGTTAGAAAATATTCTTGATGACCCAATACCTATTGATGATAGTTTTCCTGATGAACAATTAGCTATCATAAATTCTTGTCATAATGCTCCATGGTATGCTAATTATGCTAATTTCATTATTGCTAAAGTTATACCACCTAGTTTCACATACCAGCAAAAGAAAAAGTTTTTCTATGATTTAAGACATTACTTCTGGGATGACCCACACCTTTATAAAGGAGTAGATGGTGTTATTAGATGTTGTGTACCTGAGTATGAACAGGAACAAATCCTACACAAGTGTCACTTCGAAGCCTACGAAGGACACCATGTTGGAGATAGAATTGCACACAAGGTATTACAATCTTGGTTTTATTGGCCTACTCTCTTGAAGGATGCTCGTAAGTTTGTATTGTCATGTAACATCCCAAATTTTCAATTTGGAATGTTATACATAGGTCATTCATGCATATCATATTTTATTGCATTTCGTTTCGCGGTCCTCGAAATTCTAAGCAACTCAAGGACCCTTGGAGAGAGTTGGAGATTTCACGTTTTTCATATTTGATTTTTTATCAAATATTGAAACAAGGATCACTTTGGTTTTAATTTATTTTCTCTCCGAAAATATTTCATATTAAAATATATGAGAGGACATAATATGACTTCTCCAAAATAAATGAAATATTGGAGGAAAAATATTAAAATCAAATATTTGATGTTATTCGGATTTTATTGCTATTTATTTGAATTAGTAAAAATACGCGTTTTTCAAAATTGCATTATAGGCCCAAATAAATGTTCACCTTGTCCGGAATATTTTTCAAGGATGGGGAAAATTTATTTCGGGATTTTTGGAGTCCGTTTAGTATTCTTTTTCTTTCTTTTTCTGCGTGTCAGAATTATTTAAAAAAAAGTCAAACCGACTTGGGCCGCCGTGGGCGACACGGACTCCGCCTCGCCCAGCCTTTATAAGCCGCCGCCCCACCGCAGCCCACCCCAACCTGCGCCGCCCCGAAACCCTAGCCGCCTCGAGCCCCGCGCCGCCTCGAGCCCCGCGTCGTCGCCGCTGCCGTCGCCATCGCCGCCGCCGCCACGCCACCGCCGCGCCGCCTCACCGGAGTTGCCGCGTTTTTTTTCGTTAGTTTTTTTAGGTAAACCCTAGATCTTTTTTTTAATAGACCGGTTCGGTTTTTTTCGGTTTAGTTATTTAGCGAACGCCCGTTCGTACGTTCGTTTAAACGAACGCCGTTCACCCGTTAGTCACAGACAGCGAACGTTCGTTGGTTAGCCTGTTCGTCAGTTTTTCTTTTTCTCAGGTTTTTCGCGATTATTTTCGATCGCGATTTCTGATCCGATTTTCGTTCTAGTATAACTTTTCGCTCGTTTATCGGAATCAGGCGATTCAAGCGCCTAGATCTTGGTCTTGAAGCCCCCTTTCTGTTTAACCAATTTGAACAAGATTTTGATATTGTAAAATTTGGCTTTAGTCCAGATTAGTAATCGGATCTTGTTTCTTTCACCATTTGAGTTTCGTTGCTCCGTTCGATTTGATTCTTTTTGCAAACCAGAGTTCTTAAGTTGAAACTTCTGGTTAGATCTTCTTATTTGAGTTTTACCCGTGCATATTTGCTTGATTGCTTATGTATGTTATTGTTTGTTCGCGATAGAATTCCCGGAGTGCAAAGCGTGCTACTACGAGTCACTAGGTTTTGCGGATCGTCAGCAAGGCAAGTAACACTTTGATCATATCCCTTTATTACCCAGTTTTTATGCATTAGTTACAATCCTCACACATTGCAGGAGTAGGATCTCTTAACATGTGGGTTTGGGAAGTAGATGATGAGGTAGAACCTATTACCTGTTTTAATATCAAACCCTTGGGAGTTACTTCTACGTTATGATTATATTGCTATGCTATGTTCGTGGACGGGGATTGGGTTTGAGTGTATTCCATCACAGATGTGAGATTGTTAATTAATGGTTCAACTTAAGGTGGCAACTTTAATACACATCTGGGTGGATTGCTTGTTTGGGCACCTGGAGAATCTAGTGTTGTCCTAGGATATCCCGGAGTACCCGTGTGATCATCCTACGGTCCGCCACCCAGGCTCAAAGGGATCATAAGATTATTCATGCTAGAAACTTCCGTGTGCAGCCACAAGCCATTATGGGCTCTAGCATAGTTGAGTATGTTGCATGACCTCTTTCAGTGGTGGGCTAGCAGATGTAGAGGGAAAGTAGGTGTAACTGTCCACTCAGAGTAAAGAGTTAATGTTTCTGAAAGACTGTGTCTCGCTCATCCGTTTTTCAAACACCATGTAGTGCGAGAAATCCAACGGAGGCGATCGAGTCTTGTGGGGAAAAGTGCGCAAACCTCTACAGAGTGTACAAACTAATCATGGTTAACCGTGTCCCCACTTATGGACATCTTGAGTATCTAGTACTTGGATTATCCTATTGTATCTCATCACTCTAATTTAATTTGTTGGGTTGATAATTACCTTTAATTGGGATTGAGTTGGAGGAACCTTCTCAATGTTGTTTCAACTACCATGATAGTTAAATAAAATTTATTCCTTTGTTGTAGGGAAAAATTGGCTTTTCGCAAAAATCATATAACCTTAGAGCCTCCACCAGCCATATATGCATATAGTGATAGCATTATCTGTTCATTGCTCTACTGTGTTATATTGCCAGCATATTCCATGTGCTGACCCATTTTCGGGCTGCAACGTATTATGTTTCAGACTTTTCAGACGACGAGTAAAGGTGCGATAGGTCGTTGTCATGCACTCAGCTATGCCGTTGGAGTTGATGGACTCACTTTATCTTCCAAGCCTTCCGCTGTTATCGTGTTAGATGGCCTTAAGCCATATTTATTGTAATAAGTTCTCTTTTGGAGACATTCGATGTAATAAGTGTGTGATTGCTACTCTGTTATAAATCCTTCTAGTACTGTGTGTGTCAGCATTACCGATCCAGGGATGACACTGAAGCACAGAGACTTGACCGTTTGAGGTCGGGTCGCTACATGTCATGTGATGAACAAACAATTGGTAATATTAGTAGACGTCAGGAAATGCCTATGAATTATTCACTTGTTATTGAACCATTTTATGTTTGGGGCTTTGATTATATGGGACCTTTTCCTTCCCCTAATGGGTATACACATATTTTAGTTGTTGTTGACTACTTTACTAAGTGGGTAGAAGCTATCCCAACTAGTAGTGTTGATCATAACACTTCTATTAAAATGCTTAAAGAAGTTATTTTTTCGAGGTTTGGAGTCCCTAGATATTTAATGGTTGATGGTGGTTCGCATTTTATTCATGGTGCTTTCCGTAAAATGCTTGCTAAATATGATGTTAACGATAGAATTGCATCCCCATATCATCCTCAGTCTAGTGGTCAAGTAGAATTGAGCAATAGAGAGATTAAATTGATTTTGCAAAAGACTGTTAATAGATCTAGAAAGAATTGGTCTAAGAAACTTGATGATGCATTATGGGCATATAGAACTGCTTATAATAATCCTATGGGTATGTCTCCATATAAAATGGTTTATGGAAAAGCATGTCACTTACCTCTCGAACTAGAACATAAAGCTTATTGGGCAATCAAAGAGCTCAACTATGATTTCAAACTTGCTGGTGAGAAGAGGTTATTCGACATTAGCTCACTTGATGAATGGAGAACCCAAGCCTATGAGAATGCCAAGTTGTTTAAAGAAAAAGTTAAAAGATGGCATGACAAGAGGATACAAAAGCATGAGTTTAATGTAGGTGATCATGTTTTGCTATACAACTCTCGTTTAAGATTTTTTGCAGGAAAGCTTCTCTCTAAATGAGAAGGTCCTTACATTATCGAGGAGGTCTATTGTTCCAGTGCCATCAAAATCAACAACGCCGAAGGCACAAATACGAAGGTGGTAAACGGTCAAAGAATCAAACACTATATCTTAGGTAATCCCATAAATGTTGAGACCAATATAATTGACACCTTACATAAGGGACACTTTCCAGAACGTTTCAGACTCCCAAAAGGAATAGGTATGTGGTACGGTAAGTAAACCGACTCCAAAACGTTTCCAATAGCAATTTTTCTCCGTTTTGGAATATTTAAAAAATTAGGAAAATTAAAAGTAGTTCGAAGGAGACACGAGGAGACCACAAGGGTGGAGGGCGCGCCCCCTGCCTTGTGGTCACCTCGTGTGCCCTCCGGACTCCATTTTCTTGCACAACACTTCTTTTGGTCGGTAAAAAATCATTATATAATCTCCCAAAGGTTTTGACCATCGTACCACGACAATATCTTATGTTCTTGTTTCGAGTTGTTTTTCTGACAGATCTAGATCACCATGACGTCTACAAGCGCCCCCAAGGACAAGTTTTTCGAGAAGGTCATCAACCCCTACCTTGCGGAGGTGCTACAACACCCTCAAACCATCGAGATGTATGAGGGGGTGCTGCACATCTGCGATGTTCAAGGGCCAAGGAAGACCGGAAGCGTGGAGACAAGGCTCGAATCAATGTAGCAGCAAGTCTTGAAGTGCCAAGGGATGGTGGAACGCGAACTCAATGCCAATCACTCCATGACCGCGGAATTTACCCGTGACCACAAGTTGGACGCCAAGGACATCGGAGAGTCCATCTTCAAGCTTCACGAGAAAGTCGAGCATCTCCAAGCCCAGATCTATGACCTGCAAAACCAAAACTGTGAGTATGAATACATATTTAAGAGGGTGAGTTTGGCTACAGATTTGAGGATCCCGGAGACTCGTTCATCTTTCTATGATGGTGAGCCTATGCCCTGGAAGATGGAGGACAAGCCTACCACATCATCAACTCCATCATCGTCACCTCCAAAGAAAGAGCTCTAAATACATGGGTATTTGCACTCCCCTTGGCAACTGCCAAGCTTGGGGGAGGTGCCCCGGTATCGCATCACCATCATATCTTTACCTTTATCGTTTTTCTTAGTTCGATCCTTTTGATTATATCTTGATCTAGTAGAATAAACTTTTTAGTATGATCTAGCTTTGGGTTTTGTTTTGAGATCTATCTATGTAATCGAGTCCATGAGTTATATAATAAAGAGTAGTTTTGAGTTGAGGGCTTTGCTTTCTCACTTTGATCTTGAGGAAAAAGAAAGAATAAAAAGAAATAAAAAGATCATATAATGATCTGATGGAGAATGATGACTTCACATACAAAGAGTATGATGAATAAAATTTTTGAGAGTTCACAAACATAGTTTTGGTCATTGTTGCAATTAATAGGAAGTAATAAAGAAAGAGAGGCTTCACATATAAATATATCTTGTACATCCTTTTTAATTGTGAGCACTCATTAAAATATTAAATTCTAAAAAGTTGATGTTGGACAAGGAAGACAACATAATGGGTTATGTTTTCTTATATCTGAATAGAAGTTATATTGTCATGGATCCTCCAACATGTTGAGCTTGCTTCTCACCCCTTGCTAGCCAAATCTTTTGCACCAAGTAGATATGCCACTTGTGCATCCAAACATCCCTTAAACCAGTTTTGCCATGAGAGTCCACTATGCATACCTATGGATTGAGTAAGATCCTTCAAGTAAGTTGTCATCGGTGCAAGCAATAAAAATTGCTCTCCAAATATGTATGATCTTTTAGTGTGGAGAAAATAAGCTTTATACGAACTTGTGATATGGAAGAAATAAAAGCGACAGACTGCATAATAAAGTTCTTTATCACAAGGGGCAATATAAAGTGACGTTATTTTGCATTAAGATTTCATACATCCAACCATAAAAGCGCATGACAACCTCTGCTTCCCTCTGCGAAGGGCCTATCTTTTACTTTTACCTTCTACCTTATACAAGAGTCATGGTAATCTTCACCTTTCCTTTTTACACTTTTTCTTTTTGGCAAGCACTATGTGTTGGTGAAAGATCCAGATATATATCTCCACTCAGATGTAGGTTATCATAAAGTATTATTGTTGACATTACCCTCGAGGTAAAAATTTGGGAGGCGAAACTATAAGCCTCTATCTTTCTCTGTGTCCGACTGAGGCTTTGAACTCATAAGTATCGCGTGAGTGTTAGCAATTGTAAAAGACTAAATGATAGTTGAGTATGTGAACTTGCTGAAAAGCTCTTACATTGACTCTTTTCGATATTATGATAAGTTGCAATTGCTTCAATGACTGAGATCATAGTTTGTTAGTTTTCAAAAAAAAAATCCGATTCAAACTTTATCTTGTGAACGAATTATTACTTTAGCATAGGAGATTATATGACAATATATGTTGTTGTTATAAAGTTGATCATGATGCCCTCATGTCCATATTTTATTTTATCGACACCTCTATCTCTAAACATGTGGACATATTTATTGATTTCGGCTTTCGCTTGAGGACAAGCAGGTCTAAGCTTGGGGGAGTTGATGCGTCCATTTTGCATCATGCTTTTATATTGATATTTATTGCATTGTGCACTATTATTACACATTAGGGTACTATACTTATGCCTTTTCTCTTATTTTACAAGATTTACATGAAGAGGGAGAATGCCGGCAGCTGGAATTCTGGACTGGAAAGGAGCAAATCTGATAGACCTATTCTCCACAACTCCAAAAGTCCTGAAAATTTACGGATAATTATTTTGGAATATATAAAATATATTGGGTGAAGAAAATACCAGAGGGGACCCACCAGGAGGCCACAAGCCTGGGGGCGCGCCCTATCCCCCTAGATGCGCCCCTGTAGCTTGTGGGCCCCCTGGCAGGCCTCCGGTGCCCATCTTCTGCTATATGGAGGGTTTTGACCTGAAAAAATCATAAGAGAGCTTTCGGGACGAAGCGTCGCCGTCTCGAGGTGGAACCTAGGCAGAAGCAATCTAGGGCTCCGACGGAGCGCTTCTGCTGGGGAAACTTCCCTCCCGGAGGGGGAAATCGAAGCCATCTTCATCACCAACGATCCTCTCATCGAGAGGGGGTCAATCTCTATCAACATCTTCACCAGCACCATCTCCTCTCAAACCCTAGTTCATCTCTTGTATCGGATCTTTGTCTCAAAACCTCAGATTGGTACCTGTGGGTTGCTAGTAGTGTTGATTACTCCTTGTAGTTGATGCTAGTTGGTTTATTCAATGGAAGATCGTCTATTCAGATCATTAATGCTATTCAATACCCCTCTGATTATGAACATGAATATGATTTTTGAGTAGTTACGTTTGTTCCTGAGGACATGGGAGAAGTCTTGTTATATGTAATCATGTGAATTTGGTATTCGTTCGATATTTTGATGAGATGTATGTTGTCTCTCCTCTAGTGGTGTTATGTGAATGTCGACTACATGACACTTCACCATGATTTGGGCCTAGGGGAAGGCATTGGGAAGTAATAAGTAGATGATGGGTTGCTAGAGTGACAGAAGCTGAAACCCTAGTTTATGCGTTGCTTCGTAAGGGGCTGATTTGGATCCACATGTTTCATGCTATGGTTAGATTTATCTTAATTCTTCTTTCGTAGTTGCGGATGCTTGCGAGAGGGGTTAATCATAAGTGGTAGGCTTGTCCAAGTAAGGACAACACCCAAGCACCGGTCCACCCACATATCAAATTATCAAAGTAACGAACGCATGAGCATTATGAAAACTAACTTGACAATAATTCCCATGTGTCCTCGGGAGCGCTTTGCTTTATATAAGAGTTCGTCCAGGCTTGTCCTTTGCTACAAAAAGGATTGGCCCACCTTGTTGCATCTTAGTTACTTGTTACCCGTTATGAATTATCTAATCACACAACTATCTGTTACCAATAATTTCAGTGCTTGCAGATAATACCTTGCTAAAAACCGCTTGTCATTTCCTTCTGCTCCTGGTTGGGTTCGACACTCTTACTTATCGAAAGGACTACGATAGATCCCCTATACTTGTGGGTCATCGGTATAGTGTTTTAAGCTTACGGTTCTCCGATGCTAAACCCAAATCCTATGAGAGTTGCAAGAAATCTCTTTGTGTTCAGAATTAACACTTGCCAACAAGAGACGAAGTTCTTCTTTGCTGCGAGAGATATGATTCAGGCCAAGGAGTTAGCACTACTTGCTTCGCAAGCAATGTCACCATTATACTCAGAAATCCGACTGTGACATACGTGTCGGTTGGACATTGGCTAAGTGGTCATGTCCAAAATGGTCTTTTCCCTTGGGAAGACCGCGACTATAAATAGCCCACCCCATCCAGTGTCCACCGTTGGCTGCTCCATGTGATTCGGAGAAGATTGTGTGGGCCCCCTCTCTCCCGAGTGATTTGAGTTTAAAATCCACCGAAAGAAAAAACCCTAGAGCCTAAAAATTTGGATAGTGGTTTAGCATCACTAGAATCTAAGTCCAGTACGCTCGGCCTATTACTCTTGAGAGCTGCGAACTCTCTAGACGGTTAGGTGTCAAGTCTTTCAGTGACCAAAAGTAATTGTGGTTCACAAAGACAAAGTCTGTAAAGGTTCAGAGATCACCTCAAACATCTACCATGAGTGATCGGCACTGGTTGACGAATCAGTTGTCAAGGAGAATAGGGTGAAGAGAGTTTATCTTCTGTGTTCAATCACAAGTCCCTCCAACTAGATGTAGTCGTTTTGCAGAAGGGCGAACTGGTCTACCAAATCCCCTATCCCATCGAGCATCACTGGTTACCTCTGTACTCAATTTACAATCGATCACATGTTGTATGTTAAATTCGGTCAAGTGATTATTCTCGATGGTTCTCATTCGTACCCTGTTCACTGTTTACTTTCATTCTGCTATTGGGTTTCGAGAGATTTGAAGGTTCCGAAAGAAAATTTAAATTTCCCATTTCACCCCCCCTCTGGTGGACATACTTCATTCCTACAAGTCTAATGTATATTTTTGATAAAGGGTGCTTTATTACTTAAAAGTTTTAAGTATTACACCCAGCCTCTGCATAATCAAGATGCACACAGCAAAATCAAGTCCAACCTCAAAAAAATAAAAGGCAAAATACAAGTAATCATGAAGACTATATGACGCTTAACCCTTGGGAGGGCCAATCCTAAGATCATGCTACCATCCATGTCAAGAAAATTATCCCTCCTCGTGTTCTCCAAGCATGTAGAAACCTCCGTAAACAGGTCTCGATTCTCCACACGTTGTAAAAATGACCATAAACGGAGCGCACCTGTACATCTGTAAATAAACTACATAGGAGAAGTACTTTAATTGTTAAAAATCTTGTCGTTTCTACGTAGGCAAAACGACCAAATAACAGCAAGCGCTCCCATCCTGAGAATAATTCTAAACCTGTGATCAATCCCACGTATGCCAAATATATTAGAACATTACATAAAGGATACAAGCCAGAAGCTACTTGGATGACTGACCATATAGAACGAGCAAATTTGCATTGGCAAAACAAGTGTTTTATTCTTTCGTCTTGATGACAAAAAACACATTGTGTACTTCCATGCCAATTCCTCTTAATAAAGTTTGTTGGGGAACGTAGCGGAAATTCAAAATTTCTACGCATCACCAAGATCAATCTATGGAGTAATCTAGCAATGAGGGGAAGGGGAGTGCATCTACATACCCTTGTAGATCGCGATGCGGAAGCGTTGTGTAACGCCCACGATGCGGCTATATCTCCCACGTGTCGAGGCACGACTTAGAGGCATAACCGCATAGTGGTTTTGTCGCAAGAAGGGTCATCTTCACACAATCCCATGTAATGAACAAGAATGGGATAAAGAGTTGGCTTACAATCGCCACTTCACACAATACATAAATAACATTCATACATCATCCAAAATACAATCATATAGACCGGCTACGGCCAAAATCCAGATGAAAATAAGACAACCCCAAATGCTAGATCCCCGATCGTCCCAACTGGGCTCCACTACTGATCATCAGGAAAAGACACATAGTAACGACCACGTTCCTCGTCGAACTCCCACTTGAGATCGACGCCATCGTCTGCACCGGCATCGTCGGCACCTGCAACTGTTTTGGTAGAATCTGTGAGTCACGAGGACTCAGCAATCTCACACCCGCGAGATCAAGACTATTTAAGCTTATAGGGGAGAATGGTGTAATGAGGTGGAGCTGCAGCGGCTATAAGCATATATGGTGGCTAACATACGCAAGAGAGAGCGAGAAGAGAAGCAACGGAACGGTCGTCATCTAGCAATGACCAAGAAGTGATCCTGAACGCCTACTTACGTCATACATAACTCAAACCGTGTTCACTTCCCGGACTCCGCCGAGAAGAGACCATCACGGCTACACACGCAGTTGATGTATTTTAATTGGGTCAAGTGACAAGTTATCTACAACCGGACATTAACAAATTCCCATCTGCCTCATAACCGCGGGCACGGCTTTCGAAAGATAATACCCTGCAGGGGTGTCCCAACTTAGCCCATCATAAGCTCTCACGGTCAACGAAGGATAAACCTTCTCCCGGAAAGACCCGATCAGTCTCGGAATCCCGGTTTACAAGACATTTCGACAGTGGTAAAACAAGACCAGCAAAGCCACCCGAATGTGCCGACAAATCCCGATAGGAGCTGCACATATCTCGTTCTCAGGGCACACCGGATGAGACATCCTACGAGTAAAACCAGACCTCGAGTTTCCAGGAGGGGGCCCCGCGGTCTACTCAGTTCGGACCAACACTCGAAGGAGCACTGGCCCGGGGGGGTTAAAATAAGATGACCCTCGGGCTCGCGAAAACCCGGGGGAAAAGGCTTAGGTGGCAAATGGTAAAACCAAAGTTGGGCCTTGCTGGAGGAGTTTTATTCAAGGCGAACTGTCAAGGGGGTCCCATAAATCACCTGACCGTGTAAGGAACGCAAACTCAAGGAACATAATCCCGGTATATCAGTAACTAGGGCGGCAAGAGTGGAACAAAACACCTGGCATAAGGCCGAGCCTTCCACCCTTTACCAAAATATATAGATGCATTAATTAAAGAAGAGATATTGTGATATCCCAACATATCCATGTTCCAACATGGAACAAACTTCAACTTCACCTGCAACTAGCAACGCTATAAGAGGGGCTGAGCAAAAGCGGTAACTTAGCCAAACAACGGTTTGCTGGGAAAGGATGGTTAGAGGCTGACATGGCAAAATGGGAGACATGATATAGCAAGTGATAGGTAGCGAAGCATGGCAATAGAGCGAACAACTAGCATAGCAAAGATAGAAGTGATTTCGAGGGGTGGTCATCTTGCCTGCAAGGTTCTCAGAGATGTCAAAAGCTTGATCCTCGTAAGCTTACTCAACAGGTTCCTCGTTCACAAACCCGTCTCCCGGCTCTACCCAAGACAAGAACACAAACAAACGGAACCACAATCAACCACGAGAAATGCACAAGCAACATGATGCAAGACGCGATGCATATGCGTGCTCCGGAAGGAAAATGATGAACAAGGCAGTAACTTTGCAAACCAAGCATGCCACTGGAAAGATGAGATGATTTCGGTCGAAATCGATATAAAGATCACCGGAATCGGATGCACGGTTTGCAAATGGCAAGCAAAACAAGAATGACGCGAATCTGCGATTAACAGCATGATAGCACTTAAAATGCAACAAACAACAATTCTACAGCACTCTAACATAGCAACAAAGCACATCGAAGTAAACTACAGGAGATTCTTGAAAAAATATGAACACTGAGCTACTGCTAGATCACAACATATCAAGCTCAAACAAGCATGGCAAAAGTGCAAAAGATAACAGGTCCACAGACTTGGTGAAAAACTGGACATGGCAGAAAACAGCATCAGGTAGCAATGTTCAGAGCACGAAATCAACATGCTACAGGAACTTAACATAGCAAAACAAGGCATGATAGTGTTCTACTAAATGCACACGACAAAAATCCCTTACTGACCATAAGCCAAAAAGGACCAGAAGATATGATGGAAAGCATGTAAACATAGCAAGTTTCGTTATCAGGTTTCAGACTTAGCAGAAAACAGAGCATGGCAGAAATAATAATATGTAGGCCTCTTTGTGAGCCTGATGCACTCACTACAGAGCCATTCATGACAAAACAAGCATACCTACAGCAAGATGGCATATTTATGAAGCTATCCATGGCAAGAACAAAAGCAAAGCATGTATGGATCAACTACAATAAGCTTGGCAAAATTGCATATCATGTTAAGATTCTGCCAGAAATATTTTATAGCAAAAGTAGAGCAAGATTGAGTCATGCTATGGCACTCCATAATTGCAAAAAATTGCAGGCATGGATCAATGACAACCATATCTACAAAACATCCCTACTAAACATCTCCAAAATATGCATGGATCTCTCTGAAGCATCAAGTTTACATGGCAACAAAATAACAGCAGACAAGGACTTCGAGAAATCACCAAGTCCCTGAAATCAGAAATATTACGGGGCCTACTTTGCATGCTTGTGCTAGTCACCACAGAGATCACAAAACTACATGGCATACACCCTTGGAAAGATGGCATGTCATAGTTCAAAACATATGTAGAGCTCATGCCCATAAGATGCACAGAATTAAAGATACAAAAATGACAAATCTCCAAGTTCTGATAAGAACCAGAGAATAACAGCAACTAGCCCTCTTCCAACAGAGATTTGGGCATCAAGATGACCTGTAATGAACATGGTGAAATTGAACAAAGTGAAGAGCATCACGAGACGAACAATTTGACATATTACACGCGCGAATCGGAGCTACATGCGAGGAGTTATGGCATCACGAACAGAGGCATATTGCTGTAAAAAATCCATGACTTAGAAATATTTTGGGGGGGTTTTCGGGAAAGTCAACGTACAGGCAAAACGGATCTGGATCGAGGCCGGGCCTCGAGCTCGCCGGAGCTAGGCGACGGGGCGGAGGAGGAGGCAGTGGCCGGCCAGAGGGGAGGAGGCGCCGGACGGAGAGGTGGGCACGGCGGCGGACGGCACCGGCGGCGGGGGCGGCACGGCCGCGGCGGCGGGGCACGGCGGG